>NC_056591.1:7472299-7642299 GCF_018340385.1 Cyprinus carpio
GAGCAAGTTCTGGGTAGGACAACCCGGTGATAGCTTTCACTGTTATGCTGATGATACTCAGCTCTATATTTCTTCGCGGCCCAGCGAAACATACCAATTTGAAAAACTAGTGGAATGCATAGTCGATATAAAAAACTGGATGACAAGTAATTTCTTACTGCTAAACTCTGAAAAAACAGGTGTTAATCATAGGACCTAAAAACTCTGCATGTAATAACCTAGAACATTGTCTAAGACTTGAAGGCTGCTCTGTCAATTCTTCATCCTCAGTTAGGAACCTACAGTAGCTGTGCTATTTGATAGCAATCTTTCTTTAGAAAGCCATGTTTCTAGCATTTGTAAAACTGCATTTTTCCATCTCAAAAACATATCTAAATTATGACCTATGCTCTCAATGTCAAATGCAGAAATGTTAATCCATGCGTTTATAACCTCAAGGTTAGATTATTGTAATGCTTTATTGGGTGGTTGTTCTGCACGCTTAATAAACAAACTCCAGCTGGTCCAAAATGCTGCAGCTAGAGTTCTTACCAGAACCAGGAAGTATGACCATATTAGCCCGGTTCTGTCAACACTGCACTGGCTACCTATTAAACATTGTATAGATTTTAAAATGTTGCTTATTACTCAAAAAGCCCTGAATAGTTTAGCACCTCAGTATTTGAACAAGCTCTTGTTACGTTATAGTCCTTCATGTCTGCTGCATTCCCAAAACTCTGGCAATTTGATAATACCTAGAATATCAAAATCAACTACAGGCGGCAGATCCTTTTCCTAGATAAGTGCCCAAACTCTGGAATAACCTACCTAACATTGTTCGGGAGGCAGACACACTCTGTCAGTTTAAATCTAGATTAAAGACCCATCTCTTTAACCTGGTTTACACATAACACACTAATACGTTTCTAACATCCAAATCTGTTAAAGGATTTTAAGGCTGCGTTAATTAGGTCAACCAGAACCGGGAACACTTCCCATAACACCCGATGTGCTTGCTACATCGTTAGAAGAATGTCATCTACGCTAATATTAGCCTGTTTCTCTCTTATTCCGAGGTCAACGTAGCCACCAAATCCAGTCTGTATCCAGATCAGATGGTCACTGCAGTCACCTGGATCCAGTACGTATCCAGACCAGATGGTGGATCAGCACCTAGAAAGGACCACTACAGCCCTGAAAGACAGAGGACACCAGGACAACTAGATGGGCCCTAAATACAGATCCCCTGTAAAGACCTAGTCTCAGACGACCACCGGGACAAGACCACAGGAACCAGTTGAGTACTCTGCACAATGTGACTTTGCTGCAGCCTGGAGTTGAACTGCTGGTTTCATCTGGCCAGAGGAGAACTGGCTCCCCGACTGAGCCTGGTTTCTCCCAAGGTTTTTTCTCCTTTCTGTCACAGATGTAGTTTTGCTTCCTTGCCGCTGTCGCCTCTGGCTTGCTTAGTTGGGGACACTTCATTTCAAGCGATATCATTGACTTGATTGCAAATGATTGTAAATATATTATTTAAACTGAACTTAGCTGGATGATGACATCACTGAACTCAATGATGAACTGCATTATTGACACACTATTTTCCTAATAAATGTTGTTCGGTTGCTTTGACAAAATCTGTATTGTTAAAAGTGCTATATAAATAAAGGTGACTTGACTTGACACTGCTATGGTTCTGAGTGTTTTTTTTTTTTTTTTTTAGAATGGCCATGCCCGCCTGGAGTTATGGAAACTGTGGGCATGGCCCCTGAGGTGGCACAGCTCCTAGCATTCGGCTTTTCAACTGAGGTTGTTGAGACCATACTCCAGTCCAGAGCTCCCGCCATGAGGAAACTATATGCCTTGAAGTGGAAACTTTACACTTCTTGGTGCGGACAGTGACTGCAAGACCCAGTCAACTGCCCAGTTGGTACAGTTCTAGAGTTTCTGCAGGAGTACTTCTCCGCAGGGTTATCTCCCTCTACTCTGAAGGTATACGTGGTGGCCATAGCTGTTTACCATGCCCTTCTAGATGGTCAGTCATTGGGAAGACACTCGTAAGTTACATGTTTTCTCCATAGCACTCGGAGGCTGAGGCCAGTACAGTGCACCAATGTGCCCTCATTGGACCTGACGGTGGTTCTGGAGGCTTTGCAGTGCTCCTTTTAAACTCATTTAAGATATATCTGATAAGTTCCTCATGCTGAAGACAATTTGGACCTGACATCTACTCCAGTGTCTCAAGTTTTCTCATCTTGATGTGCTTACTGGATACATACTTGACAGGGACTTACTCATATGGTGCAGTAGGTATTCTCATTCCCAAAGCGTTTTGACGCAGCTCAAGTTCCTGAAAGGGAACAACTCCAGGTTACGTATCACTGAAGGAAACGAAACGCTGTGTCTTTCTGCCATACTCCCTGCATCCCTGCAGACGCTCGCTTCCGCAGAAGCTAACATGTGTGTTTGCCGGATGCACTTTTATACTTCCTAGTTGTTCACGTCACCCTGCTCGTGACATCTCACTTCTCTATTGGACTGATTTTATACATGCTTCAGTACGTGGTCTCGCCGGGGTGTTCCCAAAGTGTTTCGACGCAGCGTCTTGTTCCCTTCAGGGAACCATGGTTACATACGTAACCTGGAGACGTTTTCCATCCTGCTCAAAACAAAAAAAAAATCCAAAACAAAACATAAAAAAATTATTAAAAAAAAAAATAAATAAAACAAACAAATAAATCATGCCAATATTAAAAATACCACAACAAAAATTACACTAAATCAAAATTCAATCCTTGTTTGATTGAAACTGAGACCTTGTATGAAATAATGCATTTGATTAACCACAGTGAAGATGGTTTACTGTAAAAAGCCCTGTTTGCCACTCCTTTCACCAACATGGAACCAGACCAACCCTTTATCTCAGAGCACATAACAAAATTTATATCAAAACAGAAGTGGGAGAGCGGTAAGGCTTGAGCAGTGACACATGAAAAGATGGGTGAATTCTGTAGTGAGAGGGAAGTTGGAGCTGGTACGTGACAGGATTGATCCATTTTGTGATTGTGAAGGGGCCAATATATCTGGGGCTTAGATTTTTGCAGGGCAGGCACATCCTGATGTCCCGAGTTGACAGCCAGACCTTCTGATCAGGTTGGCAGGATGGTGTTTTGGATCTTTGAAGGTCTGCTGTCATTTTGCGTCCTCGCACTGCCTGCTGAAGCTGTTGTTGAGCTGCATCCCAGACCCTCTCACTCTCTCAGAACCAGTAATCTACGGATTAAACATCGGATGAATCACCAGACCAGGGGAACAGTAGTGGCTGGTAACAGAGTATGCACTGGAAGGGAGTCAAGTGGAAGGCTGACAGAGAGAGTTCTGTGCATACTCGGCCCAGCCTAGGAACTGGTTCCAAGAGTTCTGGTGGCCATAGCAGAAGCCCCAAATCTCCTGGATTTTCCTCTCTGTCTGCCTGTTAGACTGAGGATGGTATCCAGAGGAGAGTCTTGCGGTCACACCTAGGAGGTCAAAAAAGGCTTTTCATACCCTTAATGTGAACTGTGGTCCATGGTCTGAGAAGATATCTTCAGGAATTCCATAGTATCTGAAGATGTGATTAAACATGAGTTCAGCAGTCTTCATTGCAGTGGGAAGTCCCCTGAGAGGAAGCAGACGACAGGATTTGAAAAATCGATCAACAATTATTAGAATGCATGTGTTACCATCAGAAGCAGGCAGGTCTGTGATGAAATCCACTCCTAGGTGTGACCATGGACGGTTGGGAATGGGCAGAGGTAGGAGTTTGCCAGATGGTAAATGGTAAGGGCTCTTCAAGATGGCACAGTTGGGACAACCTTGAATGAACCTTCTCACATCCCTGGCCATGTTGGGCCACCAGAAGCGGCCTTTTAGCAGCGAGAGAATGTTATCGGCTCCTGGGTGGCCAGTGCCCAGAGAAGAGTGAGCTGAGTGAATCAAGGGAGGGCGCTGTGCTCTGGTGACATACTGTAATCCCGGTGGACAGCCCGGAGAAGTGGCGGTGGAGGCATTGGAGGATGTAGCTGGATTGGAGGACCACTGGATTGGACATACATCGAGTTATTTAGGAATGATGGATTCAGACTCCTCACTGACTTCTTTGGAGTATGGAGACTAGAAAGAGCGTCAGCCTTCACCTTCTTGGGACTTGGACGATAAGAGATGGTAAAGTTGAAACGTGAAAAATAATGCCTAACAATGCCTGACGGGGGTTAAGTCTCTTGGCATCTCGTAGATATAAGTTTTTATGATAAGTGAGGACGATGAAAGGATGCTGAGCACCCTCTAACTAATCCCTCCATTCCTCTAGGGCCAGCTTAATAGTGAGGAGTTCCCTGTTACCGATGTCATAATTTCTTTCCGCCGATGTGATTTTGCAGGTAAAGGCGCATAAATGGAGTTTGGCTGGGATCCCCTGCTGCTGATATAACACCTCTCCTACCCCGGTGGTGGAGGTGACGGAAGTGACCGGAGTTGTCGTTGTGAGAATTCGCCGGAGGCAATCCACAATCTCCTGGAACGGATCGGGTGTACTCATGTTGCTGTATTCTTGTTGTTGGTCCGGTCTTCTGTTACGGAAGGAGAAACACAAGGGTTTATTTTTTTTAGCAACAGAGTAAATGGAAGAATTGGCAGGTGAGTATGAAGTTCAGTGGATAAGTTTGAGGATATGGATAAATGTGATATAAAGTCTTTGTGTTGTGAGGTGTGTGCTTAAGTAGTCAATATGATGAGGGTGCAGATGAGGTGCAGGTGTTAGTGATTAGAACTCTGGTGATGGTGTGCGTTGTGATTGGGTGGTGAGTGAGCCTGGCAGGTCTGTGCCAGTTGTTACTATCTGTTGCTAAAATATTGATGCACAATATATCGGTCATTGGCTAATAAAAATTATTTTGCAATTGGATAAATTGGATAATTGGAAATTTAATTTTGCATGCTCATTTCCCTTATTTTTCATTTATTTTAATGTAAAAATAATCTAATACTCATTAAAAACAAATAATTCAATAACATTGTTAAATGTAATCTTTAGCAAATCTCAAAATGATTATACATTTTCCATACATCACATTAGAATGTTTTGATGGCTTAAACAATGTGTAGCATTTAAAATGATTCATTGTAGTTTTTAGTTTATTTTTTAATTTATTTAGATTAAATATTGGCAAATCGTGTTATCCATTTATTAGATATTATTTATATTTGTAATATTTTAAAACATAATTTTACAGACAATTCCATAAATCCCAAAACACAATGCAATTCAAAATTTACAATAAATGTAAAACACCTGAAATAAATAAATAAATCAATCAATCAATAAATAAATAAATAAATACAGTATTATATTAATATAGTACATTGTGCCCTTTTTTACTGTATAATTGTTAGGTGGCATTGTTACAGTGTAATTACATAAATACTGGGTAATAATAATTGACTACAGGTTCTTACTATAGGGTAAAAGATTGGGTAAGGGTCTGGCTTAGGGTTAGTTGTTTGTAATGATGCATAAATTACAAGTATATATAATATATATATATATATATATATATATATATATATATATATATATTATATATATATATATACTGAATGGAATGCTTCTTATTTTAATCAGTTCAGATGTGTGTATTTCACGTGACCTAAACATGTTAATATGGCACATTGTGATCATTATCAGTGAGACGGATGCTAATAGCATGAGTAACTGGGGCAAATACAGTCCTGAATACACTGTCTCATTGTTACATGTAAGCTGAGATATAGTTCGATCCAGACTCTACTTTTTTTTTTTTTCTTTCTGATAGGAATGTTGTTCCAAGTTAATGTAGGGCTTGGCCTCATCGTTCTGAAATATTCACATTTTCAGATACTAAAAAGGTTGTCATTTTCTAAGGCATCAGTGTGTGGATTAAAAAAGAAACCATGCCAATAAGAATATTGTGAGCTAAAAGGAGAAAGTCTTCAAAAATGAACATAGAAAAGAAAAGAAAATAAAAAAAAAGAAAAGAAAGAAAAAAAAAAGGTAAGAACCCTTTCTTCCAAGGGTTATGTGGCTTTTGTGTAGCTCCCTGTTCAAGCCCCATGGCTCCACTTCAAACACATCCTTACCCAGCAGGCCCTGCTGCTCAAATCATTGAGTGAGTAATGAGTTTATTTCATAGAGCAGTTCTCAGAGTGCCATCTGCTTTGGTCTATAAACCTAGTGCCAAAAGTCAGATTGGAAAGTTGAGTGTCTGTGTGTTTAAGAAGGTTGGATATCCATCACTTGGTTTGTCTGCTCACAAAAAAATCTGACATTGTTCAGTGTTCAGCGTGTGGAGCTATGCATCCTGTCAAGAATCTATGAATGTTTTCAACTGTGGTGACCAAACATTAATATTCAAAGCATGACCTGCATACCCCCCCCCCCCCCAATTTTGCTTTGAATTAACCACAGAGCCTCCCACATGATTCAAAAGGAGGATCTCAAAAATCTCCAGCAATGTGCTGTCACGATAATCCACTGTTAGCAAACCTGACAAAGCAAAACAGACAAACAAACACAGAATAAACCTTGCCAAGATAAATATTAGCATCCTTATAAAAATGGTCCAAAAAAGAATAGATCACCTCATTATTTAAATGATATTGTATTTCTCTTTTAAAATTCCCCTAAACAGTTATCAGGCCTGTATATATTCACAAGGCCATAAAATATGGATTTTGTGGTAAGATGTTGCTTCAGTCTAAAGTAGCATGTCAGTAATAGCACACATAATCAATGGGATAACTTCATGTGGCCATAATTCATATTTCAGGCACACAGAGACGGGAAATAAAAACGGACTGTAATTTAATGAGAAAAATTAGGGAGTTCATTTTATGAGCTTCCCACAAAAGTTGCACAACTTTTCCTTATAATACAAAAAAGTGAAACATTCAGGCATTTAAGAGCTGAAGCTCTGTAGCAATCTCACCTCTACCAGTGAATCATGAAATAATGCTTGTTACACACAAAAATCTCGCCATTTGGCCCAATTTACGGCTGAAAATATCAAACATGTTTGAAATCCTTTGACTGGATCACCATCACAGTCTGTGACCATCATACACTACACGATTTTCTTTGAAATCTGTCAACTCAAATCTCCAGACTGGCTCTGACTTTTGGGAACTAGCATTAACTTCTCCAGACTGTAAATCGGCGGAAAATCAAAAATCCTGTTAAGATTAGCCTTAATGTTCAGCCTTAAGATTGAAAAAAAAAAAAAAAAAAACATCTACATGTACCAGTCTTGATTTTGTTTTTTGTTCTTGTCCATTTGTTTGCTAAGCTGAACAGCCAATCAGAATGATCTCTCGCTCCAACACTAGTCCCAAAAATTGGCTCAATCAGCTGAAAAGCAATCAATAGAGGTCCGACTAGTGTCGACGGTGCAAAAACTAGGCTAACAGGTTAACAAAAACTCAAATGCCCAACATTGGCAAATCTTCAACTTGGTGTCACAGCCTTCAGTTTCTCATGTCTGCCCAAAGTCGGTCTTACTAAGTCATTTAATACATTTGTGCAGTATGCAAGTATCAAGAGAAAAAAAAAATAAAATAAATCAATAAAGGTAAATGTGTTTACATTGCTTCTGGTCTGATCTGATCTGATTTGAGTTACAAATAATTAATGAACGCATTAGCGATCACTTATAGTTGAGCCACAAATGAACATTCTGTCATTATTTACTCACTCTCACCAGTAATGAAGATTAAATGAAAGTAAATTAACTCTCCTTGGCATGTTCATACCATAAAAAGATATGTTTTTTGAGTCTGATCTTTTCAGTTAATCAGTGGATCTGACTGACAAAATTAGTCTGAATCATTTACAGTCATTCATTTGGTCACAATGGTTATTAGTCAACTGGAAAGTTAGATTTTTTTTTTTACATTTTGGTCTCTGTGTGTCACAAAACTAATACTTTTATAATATATTACTTTGGTGTCCATTTTTGAAGCTTGAACACCGAAATTCTCATTTATCGTCAGGCCAGCCACCTGTTTAAATCATAAAAATGCACTGCTTGTCACTAATTTTAAATTCTGTCTTCATTTACTCACGCTTATGCCTTTCAAAACCTGTGTAACTGACTTTCTCCTGTGGAACAATTATTGTCTGTGATGAATATCCATGCTGAACATTCACTTTTTATGTGAATAGGCCTTTAGAGACTGCACAATATGAATTATGTCTTCGCGATCTGCTTCTGGCCAAGAGATAATAATCCTCTCCCAATTTAATAAAAAAAAAAATAATAATGTTTGTGAATGAAGCAAATGCAGCACCATTTATTCACATTTATTCAGAAGATTCACTAACAGACACTGATTATTCTATATGACACTCAAAATATCTTCAATCACAGGAAACAGATGAAGGATTTGGCACACATAGCAAGCTATAAAACAATAGGTCTGACCCTTAACCTTACTATTGTATTAGACAAGAAAAAAAAAAAAAAAAAAAAAAAACTCACAAAGGCGGCACATACTCAACTCTCAAGCCATCTCTGAAGCATAATTTGTGTCAAAAGGTGAGACAGAATTGGAAAACTTCAATTTTCTATTCTTATCATTCTCAGTTCATGGCTGAATATGCATGTGAAAACAGTGTCTGTGATTATTAATCAGTCACACTCACCCTGCAGGCAAGAGCTGAATTCATGATGACAATAGCTGCTATTGCTGATGACTGAACAACAGTCGATCCATACAGATTAGCTCAACTCAGTTCTTATCTGTCTGGTAAGTTGGAAATAGCATCCAGTATTCAATTGTAAGAAGGGGTGAGCGATGCTTGTATAAATGATACAAATTTGTCAATGGGTATAGATAGTCAAGTGTTGTTTCTTTGCAGTGTTTTCTTGTGAAGCTAAATCTGGAGCGCTGTGGCAAATGTAATCATATTTTAATTCATTAATTAGCATTGAAAATATATCAATTAAAAATGTATTCATCAAAAAGTTTTCATTCTGCCATGAAAGGCTATCAATCATTAATAACTAACTAAATAATAAATAAATATTATAATTATACACTCTAAAATAATTATATATATATATATATATATATATATATATATATATATATATATATATATATATATATATATATATATATCACAATTCTTTGAGTGAATAGTTCAAAACATCATAATAAATGAGTAAATAAACAAATGTACTGAAATTTTTTTTTTCTTTTTTTTTCTGGACATTATCCATTTACCATTACCCTAAAACAAAATACAATACAGAGCTATTGTCATCATGAATTAAATTGTAATGATATTTCACAATACTACTGTTATGAGGATAATAGACTTCAAGTCTTACATACACACACACACACACACACACATACATTTTTTCATAATACACGTATTTGAACCATGATAAGTATTTGTATATTTTTATCTTTTATTATTTGTTCACAGTTTGGCCAGTCAGTTTGTGGTACACCTTCTGCAGATCAATTGCTTTATAAAAATGAAAATACTGTCATGTCATGCAGCTCAAAACTTTTTTTGGAACACAAATGGAGTTATTACAGAAATGTCAAAGCTGTCAAGTTATATACGAGTGTCACTGAGCGCCCCTGGTGTAGGTACAAAGATAGTAGGAGGTGGAGGATGAAAGTGAAAAAGGAAACATTTAATATCACATTTGTGGCTTATTTTGTTCCATTTTAATTTGCCAAATAATAGGAAGAAATGCACATCTCTTGCTTTCACATTCCTGTAGGCAAATGGAGAACCGAATGGAAACGGCAAAATATATTACACATCAGACAGTCATTTGAGCTGCAGAAAGCCAAAACCTGCAGATAATCAAAACCTTCTGATGTGAAGAACAGAAATGCTGAGTACAGTGTCCCACATTTGAGGCCTGTGCTCCAGTCATTTACTCAACACCAAGAAACTGACAGCCATGAGCTTCTGAGGCACTGCTAACTTTAATAATACTCTTTCCTGTTTAAAAGAAAATATTATTGTAAGTTTTGGAAAAATTCCTCCACCAAGAGTATCATTAGGTCTCTGAATTTTTGGAGAGAATTAAAAACAAATGGTGGGACTTTGAAACAGCACCTCCAGATATTTCTCTCATGAACTTTTTTTTTTTTTTTTTTTTTTTTTTAGAACTTATACAGGTCAATTTCAATGACTAAAATTTAATTATTTAATTATTTTATAGCATGTATTACTATTAAAATGTTAATTTATAATTCATAGTGCATTAACAGATAATTTTGATTTTAAAGGTGTATTAAATGTTGAGATTAACATTGGCTAAGATTAATAAATGCTGTCGATGTTCATTGTTAGTTTGTGTTAACTAATGTATTAACTTGTGTTAATAAATGTAAAAATTGCTGTAAAGTGTAAACAATTAAATATTTAAATATTTCAAGTTTTGAATCCTAAAGACACAAAATAACCAACAAAAAAACAATTTTAAAGATTAAGAATGGTGAGTACGATTTCAGGTAAAGCATCTATTTTTTATTTTATTTATTTATTTATTTTTTTCACCACAACATAATCTGCATTCATTTATTTTATTTTATTTTATTTTATTTTATTTTATTTTATTTTATTTTATTTTAATTTTATTTTATTTTATTTTAATTTTTTTTGCACCACAATGTTCATATTTATTTTCAGTTTTGGTATACTTGCAAGATGAAAACTTTAGAATGAAGTGCTAAATGCCAAGGCCACGTTTACAAATGGAACTTTTGACCTACATTCACCCACAGTGTTTTTAGAATAAAAAGCAAATATACTGCTACATATAAAAGTATGAATGCAGTTCAAAAATGTGCTGATGTGGAGAACATCAGGGGTTGGAGGCTCACATTGTGTTTAGCGCTAATACAATCCTGCTAGCTGAAGTCTATTCGCTCTGCACCAAAAGTCTTTCTTCTCAAAATGTCAGAAATGAATTCCTTGGGAGACACAATAAAACTGCTTATTATATAACAAACCACATGTACTTTCAAAAATCTAGTCCAAGGAGGACAAAATAAATAAATAAAATGGACTTGGCATTCAGATAGCTGAATTCTGCCACAGAAAAATGGGCCTATTAAAGTCCACAAAAATATATTCTCAAAGATCTGTAGAGACATTTGGTGTGCACAAGAGGTTACAATAATTTGTGTTATACGATGAGAAAAACTGAATCAGATTTTGCATTTCTGCAGAAACCGAGTGCACACATTTTATAACAGTACTTAAAACTTCCCTTTCTCTCCTAAACCTAAATAAATACCACTTTTATAAAGGGAAAAAAAAAAAAAAAAAAAAAAAAAAAAAAAAAAAAAAAAAAAAAAAAAAAAAAAAAAAAAAAAAAAAAAAAAAAAAAAAAAAAAAAAAAAAAAAAAAAAAAAAAAAAAAAAAAAAAAAAAAAAAAAAAACACCACTTTTATAAAGGGAAAACTAGTGTCACCGTGGGATTTATCAACTAATGTGTCAGTCATGAGTGATCAAAACGGGGTGGTCACGTCTGAAACGAGTGCATGATGCTGTACAGACTCAGCTGGCAAAGGAAGGAAGGAAGGAAGGAGGTGATGACAGAGAGAAAGAAGACTAGCACACTCCAGAGACAAGATATGGTCATGAAAACCAAATGAATCATACACAGAGCAAGATTCCCTTATGGCAGATGAAAAGCATTTGCTGTTAGTGTTTCTTAGCAGAAAGGAATTTGGGTTTTCAAACCTCTGTGCAACATGAACGCCGGATTTGACAAAACTGTGGTTTAAGCAGAAGAATGTGGTTACATCGTGTAATGAAAGATAAAAGAATCTCAGTAAGCCCGAGTGGAGGATTCTGTATCACAACATTATAAATATGAGCCCTCAAAGAGTGGATATTGAGAAACACTTTTTTTTCTCTCTCTCTCTCTCTCTCTGGTTACTGCAGTCTGTTAAAACTTTCAAGCAAGAATGTGGGAACATGGTTGGCTAATGACTTGAAATATGAAAAAGAGAGAAAGAAAGAAAACAATGTCTATTGTTTCATTTGGTAAGAGAAACTCAATACTGTTTAAGCAACTTCAGGCAAAGAGAACCAAAACAAACTGAACTCAAATAGAAAAATGCACAGAAATGCCACACTGACTAGTCATATAATAGCGTTGGTAATAGTGTCCTAAATCTTGGCACTTGTTCTGTACATGGAGGAAATAAATTGTTACAAACTGTCTGAAAGCTTGACTTGTAGCCTTGATGCCCTATCAGGTAATGACTCCACAGGCACTTATTTCTCATTTCAGAAAGGCTTCTGAGAAAGCATAATGACCTGCAACAAAACATAGAGAGCCTTGCTACCGCCGTATGCTGCCTGCAGAGGCAGCAGTTTTCATCCTTCAGATGCAAACCTAGTGTAACTGCACTTCATTTTAATTGTATAGTAACCAATGGCCAAATATACATTATTTGAAATTACACAAGTGTAAATAAAGTGAATGCATGCATTTTAATAAAAAGAAACATTATTTAAATAATATATAAATATTTATGAGTATATACAGTACTTAATGGGTGTAACGGTTGAAATTTCTCTCTCTATTTTTTAAAGAAACAAATCAAGAAAACAAATCTTAAAAACATTAAATCATGTTTAGAGATAGAAATTTGTTTGCTTTATTTATTTATTTGCCATCCATTTTTGCTAGCTAGCAAACAGTTTCACAAATTTGCCATAGAAATATTTTCAAACAGCAGGTTTGTCTTAGGGTATCAAACCCCCTTCACTTTGAAAGCATAAAAGTCATTATGCATAAAAGGTGGCAATAACATGTTTGCTACCAAATCTGACCTCAGAAGACTACAGAGGCTAGTCCGGACTGCTGAGTGAATCATTGGTACAACCCTCCCTTCTATTCAAGAACTGTACTTATCCAGAGTAAGGAAAAGGGCTGGCAAAATCACTCTGGACCCCTCACAGCCAGCACACTTCCTCTTTGAACTGTTGCCATCTGGTCGACGCTACAGAGCTCTGAGCACCAGAACGACCAGACACAGGAACAGTTTCTTCCCCCAGGCAATCCATCTAATGAACACTTGATAATAACTGTGGAACACACAACACTATTTATACACACATACACTTATTTATCTAACACATACATAGTCTACACTTCATACATAGTCTACACTTCTACAGTCTACACTTTGCACATAATATACCTGTACATACAAAAATGCCTATTGTAATATACCTGCACATACAATTGTTAGTTTGTATATTGTTATTCCTTACCTACTTATTTGTATTTTTTATTTTTATGTTTTTTGTTGTCACTGTCATTCTGTTGCACTGCGGAGACTTCTGTCACGAAAACAAATTCCTCGTATGTGTAAACATACCTAGCAATAAAGCTCATTCTGATTCTGATTTAATATCAAAGGGATGATTTTTAAACAAGCTGATATACTCTTTTTCCTGGTTATAATACATTCCAGCAGTTATTTCAAGTGGTCATTTGGCTTCCTAGAAAGGCATGTACATTTTTGCAAGATGTTAGGGAATGGTCTGTCCATCAGTCCCTCCATCTATCCATCCCTTCGTCCTTCCATCCATGAATAATTGAAATTCACAGAATATTTACATTTGTTAGTAAACTAAATCATTATATTTGTTGTATTGAATACAGCCATATGCTCCAACCCCAATCAAACACCTGAACCAGCTAAACAGGTTGTTCAGGGTTACTGGTGATAATTACAGACAGGTGTGTCTTAGAAGGGTGGGAACTGAAGTCTGCTGGAAGATAGCTCTCCAGGAGCAGGGTTGGAGGCCTCTGCTCTACACGTTTTTCGAAGTTATCCAACCACTGTTCCTTTAACACTAAACAGCTGATTTGGGTATCATGAAGTTGCTATGGTCATTGCTATCAAATGACAGATCCCCGGTTGGGGGTCATGTATTACGCAATATTTCACTTGGAAGAAATCTAGACAGCTATAATTTATGATATGCGATTGTTACTAATGTGAATGAGAACCGGTTCGCCTCAGATTTCGAGCTTTTGTCTGGGATCTCCAGAAAACTGTCTTTGAGTGAAAATCAGCCCTAGAATTGTGTAGAATATACCTGGCTTTAGCTCTGCCTGTGCCTGAGTAATGCTGTTGAGTCACTATTTTACTGACAGATGGATGCTGAAAGAACAGACGTAAATGCAGTTCCTCCAGATACCATTAAGCACCGTATAAATGTCCTTGCCCTTTAATTACTTTCAAATCTCCAGACCTCATTTGTCAAAAACACACATCAGACCTGCAGAAATTCTGTCAAATGTGGCACAACATTAACTCCGGCAGGACCACTCTCTGGATTCGCTCCACACTTACAGTCCTCAGCTCTAACAGCCTCATGATCTAAACACTTTGAGGCATTAGCTTTAGTCATGACCATCGAGACAAATCATCACATATATATATAATTTTATATCTATCTCATTGGTCATTTACTCACCCATACACGGAAGGTTCTCACATTTCTCTTCCTAGACTGTACTGCAACTGCCCAGTGAAATATCTTTCTCTTGCTAAAAAGACAACTTGTTATTTCTTCTTTGAAAGTCATGGTTGGTATAAGTAGTGCTGGATAGCTGATCTAGATGGCATTTCAATGGGTTTAGGAAGAATTGTTATGTGAAGCAGTTCAAGTATGAACAGTTAAAGATGATTCCCTTGATTGAATACAAATACTGCTGGATAGTTTTTGAGTAAATAGAATAACGTGAAATACAAGAAGAGCAGCTCAGACCCTCTTGCAGAGTTGAGAATCACTTCCTTATGGGAACTCTCTGCATTTGCTATTAATTTGGTGAGGATTAGAAAAAAATGTCTTTGGTAAAGAAGGATGTAGGGCTGTATTACTCGAGTCCGGACTTGGACTCGAGTCCGGACTCGAGACATTTTTCTATCGTCTCGGACTTGTCTCGGACTCGGTGGTGTTTGCACTCGGACTTGTCTCGGACTTGGTCATTGGACTCGCTGTCGAGTCCAGCAAAAAAAAATAAAAAAAATTCTCCTTCACACCAAAACCACATTTGCATGTCGCGACTGAAAACGTGTGGAAAACGCTAGGCGCGCCGCTTTCTCCTTTTTTCCAAAGCACTCTGTAGCCTGCGCTCTAAGCTTGCGCTCCAGTGGCGTCTGCTGTTGAGAAGCAACCATAACCCGCTCTCCATGAAGACGCAGAAGTTTCAGCAAAGAATAAATGGATTTCCAGCACTAAAAACCCCTTGCAGTAGCTCTGCTAATAAATTCATTTTAAAAATGGCTATCCTTGTACAGCTATGATCACCTGTTTCTCCATCTTGGCTTAGCTTTCAATTTTGTTATGGAAAGGATGTGCATGACCAGCGGCGCACTTTCTGCGTTCTGAAAATTTTAGATGTTTCTAATTTAATTTTCTACCTGTTAGATTGTGTTTTTATTTACGTCTACACATAGGTAGCCTTAAATTTACCAATAATGAAATACTTATTAATGTTTGTACAGTATAGGGGTTGCAAGACTACTGATTTCTACTAGTCGATTTTTTATTTTATTTTAGTTACTCAACTACTCGTGGTTCATGCTATTGTAAATGAAAACACATTAAATAGTTTTTTTTAATCAATAAACGCTTATTAATTTATAGCCTTATGCAACAATTACATATGTAAATTTGCAAAACTTTATAATTATGACATTACAATTTTCATGTAACAGCCAGTATTTGTAGCAATCACAACATTTTTCGTATCTGCATTCGGATACAACGTCGTACAGTTACTTGACAAGACCGTTATGACTTTTTATATTTTTTTTCATAGTTATCACTGAACAAGTAGGCTACGTCGTGTTAAACTAAAATAACTATTAATTTCTAAAATAATATTTATCATGCAAGCAGAGAGATGTCATGACAAACATTTAGTGATCATTTGAACACGACTGAATCCATTCAATGCGCACATTTTCATTACGCAGAACTCTTTAAGCGAGTCTTAATGTTTAGTGAACTTCACTAAACAAATGTGCGTGTGCCGCGCAAACCAGCAAAAGATAAAGATGCAAACATGTAGGCCAAGTAAAAAATGTATCCGTATCTACGCTGATTATTATCCTACTCTTGAGAGAGAACAGGTTTGGTTTTTGAGAGACTGAGACGCACAACGCGGCTGTTTGATTGTTGAGCGCGCTGTGCTTATTCCATTCATTCGTATATCGTAGCCTAAGGTTTAAATCATTGCCTTTTAAAATATATACAAATAATATAACGTGTATGATGTATTATTTTAGGTGATATTACTCCTGCCAAGCTCTGATATCTGAGAGATGCACAGAGAGGAAACACTAATGCGGTGTTTGATTTGCGCTCTTTAACATTAGCTCTTTAACTATTGCGCTGATCACATGACTCAGCTGTTATCTAGCAAACACCGGACTGTGCCAGCTTCAGCCGATTATTCAGGCAGAATTATTCCTTGTCCGTTATTCGTTTTTGAAGCCATTATTCAATTCAAGTTTATTTGTATAGCGCTTTTTACGATACAAATCATTACAAAGCAACTTTACAGAAAATTAAGTTTCTACAATATTTAGTAGCAGCTTATCAGTGGTGACTGTCAGTTCATGTGCATATCGCAGAAATGTTCAGAAAAATCAATAAAAAGACGTAAACAAACAGACGATTAACACTATTAACAGCAATTTTCCAATCAAACTTATAGCAAAATGTGGTAGTTTCTGTATGTTGTTTTCTGGGTTAGCATCATCTGAGGTCCTCTGAGGGGCTGGCATCATCTCTTCTCAGGTGTTCTGGATCCAGACGGGAGCCTGTGTAAATCCTAGTTACCACGGGATGTAAATCCCGTGGCAAAGCAGAGAAACAAATAGAGACATAATTAGCGTAGCTGCTGTTCCAGCCAAGTAAAATTAATTTGTTTTAACCCAAGCTAAAGAATAATAATGCACATTTGATCAGATATAACTGCAGTCCAAAATTATGAGATGCATTATTTGAATGCTTGGCCAAAGAGGTGTGTTTTTAATCTAGATTTAAACAGAGAGAGTGTGTCTGAGCCCCGAACATTATCAGGAAGGCTATTCCAGAGTTTGGGAGCCAAATGCGAAAAAGCTCTACCTCCTTTAGTGGACTTTGCTATCCTAGGTACTATCAAAAGTCCAGCGTTTTGTGACCTTAGGGAGCGTGATGGGTTGTAGCGTGGTAGAAGACTAGTTAGGTACGCAGAAGCTAAGCCATTAAGGGCCTTATAAGTAAGTAATAATATTTTGTAACTGATACGGAACTTAATATGTAGCCAGTGCAAAGACTGTAGTATTGGGGTAATATGATCATATTTTCCTTGACCTGGTAAGGACTATAGCCGCTGCATTTTGGACTACCTGTAGCTTGTTTATTGAGGATGCAGGACAACCACCTAGCAGTGCATTACAATAGTCCAGTCTAGAGGTCATGAATGCATGAACTAGCTTTTCTGCATCAGGAACAGGTAACATGTTTCGTAGCGTTGGCAATGTTTCTAAGATGGAAGAATGCTTTTTTTGTAACATGGGAAATATGATTTTCAAAAGACAAGTTACTGTCTAATATAACCCCCAGATTTTTTACAGTAGAGGAAGTAACAGTACATCCGTCTAGTTGCAAATTGTAATCTACCAGATTCTGTGTAATGTTTATTGGTCCAATAAGTAATATCTCTGTCTTATCTGAATTTAATAGGAGAAAATTATTGGTCATCCAATCTTTTACATTTTTAACACATTCTGTTAGCTTAGATAATTTAGAAGTTTCACCTGGTCTTGTTGAGATATATAGTTGAGTATCATCAGCATAACCAGTGGAAACTAATCCCGTATTTTCTAATGATATTACCAAGGGGCAACATGTATATTGAAAATAGCAGAGGACCTAGGACAGATCCTTGTGGCACTCCATATTTTTACTTGTGATAAATGAGATGACTCCCCATTTAGATAAACAAAGTGGTTAGCGATCGGACAGGTAGGATCTAAACCATCTTAAAGCCTGCCCTTGGATACCTGTATAGTTTTGTAATCTATCTATGAGTATGTCGTGATCTATGGTGTCGAACGCAATTCAATTGAATTGAAACGAATTCAATTCAATTGAATTGAATTGAATTAGTTTTTGAAGCCATTATCCAGGTATTAGGCTTTAGGCACACGCCTAATTATTACATTACATATTTTATTTTTACATACAACATAGATAAGGTCATAGAAAGTAACAGCTCCACGCAATATTGTAATCCTAAAATTCACGCCACTTGCAAACTCTTTGTATGCATTATGGTTAATACATGCTCGAGTAGTCGATTGTTTCCGACAAGCCCTAGTACAGTATGACAAAAATTTTGCTGTATTTATGGCGCGCATGCCCAGTAAAGCCAAAACGTATCCCTTCTAGCCTTAACATCGCCAAATCCCAAACCCCGAGCTTTGCGTGTGTGTGTGCTGCGCCAAGGCATCAGTCATTTTAATTTTTGACCACAGACATAATGCAGCAGCATTATAAAGTAAATAAAATGTAAATAAAGTATATAAAAAATAATTTGACCCTACAGCTTCAAACTCGGTCCTAGAGGGCCGGTGTCCTTTAGAGTTTAGCTCCAACCCTAATTAAACACACTTGAACCAGCTAATCAAGCTCTTACTAGACACACTAGAAACATCCAGATAGTGTTAAGGCCAGTTGGAGCTAAACTCTGCAGGGCACTGGCCCTCCAGGATCTAGTTTGGAGACCCATGTGCTACAGAGTTGTTACTTTGAACATGCTTTTTGATCATTACAAATAATAATGTAAAATTATTTTCTTAGAATAGGAAATATGCTGTCTCTCGCATCACATACATTAGTTAAGTATGTGGTCTTGAAGAGGATCCTTTTTTTCTCTCATTTGGACTCGGTCTTGACTTGGACTCGAAACTTTTGGACTTGGACTTGACTTGGACTCGAACCTCTTTGGACTCGGTCTTGACTTGGACTCGAAACTTTTGGACTTGGACTTGACTTGGACTTGACAAAGCTGGACTTGACTACAGCTCTAGAAGGATGTTAAAAGTGCAGTGCTAAGACTGATTTGTAAGAAACTCTGGTGATTTGTCTGTAGCGGGCAGTTTTTTTTTTTTTTTTTATACGTTTTATTTTATTATATTTTTTTTTTCTTTAAGAGATGAAGCCTTAATTGCAATGGAATGAACTCTGAGTGGGACTTTTCTCACCTGTGAACAAGTGAGGAGTGGGACATGAAAAACATGTCAGAGTGAAGTCATTACATTCATTGCTCAGTCAGATGCATTTATCAGTAAGAAAGCAACATTTTTAAGCACACACACATTTGTGGCCTAATGGTTAGAGAGTTTGACTCCTAACCCTAAGGTTGTGGGTTTGAGTCTCCGGCCGGCAATACCACAGTTTAGGTGCCCTTGAGCAAGGCACCGAACCCCCAACTGCTCCCCGGGAGCCACAGCATAAATGGCTGCCCACTGCTCCTTTTCACAGTTCACATGTGCACTTTGGATGTTTAAAAGCATAGGTTAAATGCAGAGCACGATTTCTGAGTATGGGTCACCATACTTGGCTGTATGTCACGTCACGTCAAAAAATAAATATTCTCAATTCAAAATACACAGAATCTAAAGGGACGTGTGCAGTTTGAACAGGGACAGCACGTCCATCCTTAAATCATATTCTCTTAACAACTGCTACACAACGTTAATGTTTGAAAAACCTTAAACAAACCTACATAAATATGCACATTTTGTGCAAAAGTGCTGTGTATGGAGACGCTGGTTTTAAATTACTAACTAAAGCTTAGAAATGTAAAATGTTCAATTTCAAAGTTTTTTTTTTTTGTCTTCCCACATTTCAGGACTCTGAGAGGAGCTCACAAAATTTTTAGCTTTAAAGAGCTGATCTAAAGCAGTAATGGCCCACATCTGCCGTGTTTATAGTGCATTAATGGCTAATCAAAACAAACAGTGTCTCTTGGGGCTGAATAAATTAAGATAAAGACTCATAAATAGGCCCTGGCCATTCTGCAAAAAGCAAAGAGAAACGTCAAAATCAAAGATACGCAGGACCAATTAACAAGCAGAGTGGGAGAGCAAATAGCAAAATCATTAAAGTTTTAATTGGAACCAATCAAAAGGATCAAAAAATCCACCCAGTGTTTTTCCCCTTTTGAAGCATTTATTTTCCCTTTTATATTTTCCGTTCCACTGATCCTTTGTTTCCTTTTATCATTTTAATGACTACTGATTGGCACTCACCTCAAATTCAGTACCGTCCCATTTTTTTCTTTTTCCAAAAAAAAAAAAAAAAAAAAAAAAAAAAGTGTGCTCTTACAGTGAAACATGACATTCTTGGGAAAGTTGACATGGTACAATCTACCATAGACAGAATTTAGGCACATAGTACTGTAGATCACTGGGATTTTTTCCCAGATCCCCGTTATTTTAGTGGGAAGCAGAGCTCCATTCACATTTTAAACAGCTTGATACAATTTAAATCAGAATACTTTCATATTTCCATGGAATACATTGGAATTTGACTAGAACATGCAATAATCCACTTTTCAAAATGACACTTTATCAAACTGATCTTCTTTTAGGAATTACACTAATGAACAAACAGCTGCTCTATTCTTTATCCAGGGGCAGGTTCAAGCTCACACCGGTGCGCAACGTTTTGCTACGTTTTCCGGGTTGAACGACACGTTTCCTGGAAACGGTGTGCAACGGGTTTTGAGATGCGTTTTCCTCTTGTTTGGTGGGTGTGTCAGAAATGTCGGCCCAATCAGCGGCAGCATGTATATAAACCACGCAGTATTAAAGAGACACCTCGCACAATGGGTCCTAGTAAAGTAGTTTACAAATGTGTCCGCTGCAGCTCGGTATATGCAACAATTGAAGACATTAGAAGACATGTTTGCCGTAAGAGTTTTATAGTAAAACATAGCATATCACCATGATGTAGTTGTTTATATTTTTAACTTCATTGCAAGGCAAGTTTATTTATATACCAAATTTCATACACAGTGGTAATGAAGTGCTTTACAAAAAATGTGAATGATAATTAATAAGGAATTTAAAAATTAAGAACTAGAAATAAAATAATTTAAATTAGAATTGATTAGCTACCAGGAGATAAAATAGATGTGTTTTCAGTCAGAATTTGGTAAGATGTTCTCTTTCATTCTGGACGGCAAGGGCAGTGACTGTAACATCGAGGGTACTTTGCAGTATTAAACAAGTATTTATATCAATATCATCAGGCTCCGAAAATTCTTCAAAAAGAACACAGAGAATGGCCTTCTCAGCTGCCATAGTTGCAACGCTTGCGTCATCACAACAGGGTGTTCAACACGCCACCGTTTAAAAAACGTTTTGCAACGTTTTGTCGGGGCTGAACGCAGCCCTGGTTGGTAGACCCTATATCAAGGATCCTCAAATCTGGACCTCGAGATCCACTTTCCTGCAGAACTTAGCTCCAACCCTAATCAAAAACATCTGAGCATGCTAATCAATGCCAATCAACATCTTTGGGATCATTAGAAAAATCACAGGCAGGTGACTTTGATCAGGGTTGGAGCTAAACTCTGCAGCGCATTGGACCTCCAGGGAAAGATTTGAGGAAGGGGGCCCTATATTACCAAGATGCAATTAGCAGCTGTTGATTGTTCGTAATTAACAAGTTCAGTCAGACCAAACAAATCATGTGACTCCAATGACATTCATGTCCAATGGCACATGAGTCACTTAAACCAAAAATAATAACAATAATGATAAAGTTACACAAACATAAATAACAGTATTTTTGTCCTGCTTTATTTTTTTTAAACATTCTTAAAACAAGATACATTTCAATGAGAAGCATAAGTCTCATTATCTTATGCAATTTTGCTTCTAGAAAAATGTTTAAATAAATCGGTTACAATTTACAATATGGTTCTATGCATTAACTTGTACATGAAATAACATGAAACAGAATGATAACACAAAATAAAAATATTCTACAGTAAGGTTAATTAATTTACATACTGTTCACTAATGTTTAACATTTTAAATTATTCAAAATGTATCAACTTACATTAATGTATTACATTTATGCATTAATTAATAATGAAAAGTATAAACTCCAAAAAAGTTTTTGTTAGTTCGTACCACACACCTATTGTAAAGAGCTACCTGTCACGCTACGCTGCCAGAAGGAACACAGAGTCAAGAATAACCAAGAGAGAGAAACACAGACAGAACAGACATGGGTTTTAAAGAAAGGCTAACAAGGGACTAAGGAGACACACCTGGGAACTAATCAGACACACCTGGGAACTAATCAATTAAGGAGGGACAGAAACTGGGTCACTCAGAACATGGGGAATGGAACACATGCAGGGAAAACACAACATAATGAGTCCAGGGGTGTGACACTACCAGATATGTGTAGTGAAAAATAAAAATTAAATAACATAAAAAACCTTTTAATTTAAAATATTTATTTTTGCATTGTTGACTTGATTTACTGTATAACTCAGATGACAATTTAACTATGGAAACAAGCAAGCAAACAAGCAAATCAATCAATCAATCAATCCATATATTTACATTCTAAAAATGTTATATTATACCTTTGAAATTTCATATTAAGAATTTGGGATAAAGTCATTTTATTTATTTATTTATTTACTTTTTTTTCTATATGAAAAATGATTCTCTGGAATGTTTGTGTCAATCCTGAATCAGACAGAAAACAAATGCTCTAAGGCCATATGCTGAACACAGATGGGTCCAAAGAATAATAGCTGAACTTTATCAGGTTGTTGAACAGTTGCCAGATCAAGGTCAACAACAGCTTCCTTTCAAGTTGGAGACACGGTCAATCCAGAAAGAAACATGCTGTAAACCTGACTCTCACCCTGCTAAACCTTCCAATGTGTATCTGGATTTGGCATCTGAACAATATTGTCTGTGCCAAATCAGGGGGGGCTGTAATACAAGTCACCTCAGGAAATTAAGCACAATCATCTTTAATAATTAAATTGTTTTAAGATTGTGGATTCTGCACTGGTTCTGAATTACAGAGTGGGTCCAGAACTGGGTAATCAGGGTATATTTTAGTTAATGGAACTTGAATGGACTCATCTCTGATATTAATAGCAGCCGCATCAAATGCTGCTCATCTTCTCTCTGTGTTACACTGCATGATGGGTTGCATGTAGTTTTTCATCAAACCTAATCAATGTGGTCTGGACTTGAGAGCTAACTTGAAACAACTGAGGCTAAGGCTAACCTCACTACAGAGAACAAATAAACGTGCAGCCAAGAAAAATAATAATCAAACAATGTTATTGAAATCTTGTCTATTTTTGGTTGGTTTCAGGGAATCATTCATTTAATGACACTGAAATTAGAGAGTTAGAATGTGAATAGCAATGCAGCACACTAGCTGATGCATCATTTATGTGATACAAAAGTCCAGTTCATAAAGCAAGACTGTAGAATGTAATGTGATATTTTGACATTTCTCAGCTTGCAATGAGCATGTCAAGCCTTTAATACATTCATCATCAATGCAGACATTCTCCCCTCTAAAGTGGCTTGGCATTCTTCTACCAAATTATTTCAGTGAAGAATACTCAAGTGGCCATACGGAATGCAATAGAAAAGAAGACCAGCTGTTGTATTTAACTTAAGAGTTCTAAGGGCTGACTTTGCCAAGAGTCTAATCAATGAGAAGTTATACTTGTGCCAAAATGCTCAAAATTCAGTTTTGGAGGTTGTTTTATAACTAGAGGTAAAGAATGGATTGTTTCTGGATCTGGATAGGTTAAGCACCTTTTAAGAGAGAGAATTAGATGACGGGACACAAACTGATTGCAGCGGTCAGGCTGAGGTGAACAGAGCTTTATAAAAGAGCAACTCCTCCACTGGGGACAAGTGGAAGAAGAAATCTGATCAAATACAAACATCTCTAGTTTCCACAGATCAAATAATAATGCAGTTAAGATTGTGCAAACTTATTATTATTAATTATGACTTTGTTGCGTTATCAAAAGCGTTAATTTTATTTTTTTACACTTAAATCTGTTGCCTTGATTGAGGGTCAAAAGAAGGACAAAGATGGTATGTAGTGTGTGTAACTCTGCAGTTTCTCTCTCTCTTTCAGCTGTCTGTCACACTCTCTCTCTCTGGATGTGTCTGTCGAGTTACATGTATGAGGTGTCCCGTCCCGGCACTCAGGACTGACTCTGCAGCTTGAACATGCTCTCCTCAGCATGCAGAGACCGCTAAGTCATCTCTCAGTCCCAGGATATTATTCCCACAGACTTCCAAACAGCCACAGATTGACATGAGGATACGCTTTTCAGTAAATATTTTTATTTTTTGTTAAGTTCACATAATGTGAAGAGGGGAGCTTGATGCAACACCAACCACCCCCCCCTCACTTTCTTCACAAACAAATTTATTTATTTTGTTTTATTTTATTAATTTGGGTTCAAAATTATGTGGGAGTAACATCTATTCAGTAGTATTATTTAGCTGTCTGTGAAGTAAAAAAAAAAATAAAATCCTCTTATCAGCATGACAAGCATGTAAAGAAAAAAAAGAACAAAACAGAAAGAAAGAAGAAAAAAAATGAATTCATTTTTTGTTTGAGCACCACAGATTCAGCTTTTGGGCTGCTGGTAATGCCAGTGCGTCTTTGGAAAAAGCTATTCCATCAGGGTTTGATTGAAAACCTTGAGTAACTGAATCCAGCATCTATTTCATGTGCCCATGTCCTTGGTTTTCATCTTCAGAAGGTGTCTGGGAACCTGCAGATAGATATAGGACATTTTAGAAAAATAAATAAATAAATAAATTCAGGCACAGACTGCTGTGATCTCAGTATCAATATGTATATACATACACATATTTCTACAACAGTTTGTTTTGACTGTCCGCTTTCCTCAGCGGACATTCAGATTCATGTTTTATTGTGATGAGATTGAGCTGAAGAATGAATGCTGTATCAGATGAAGATAATCACACTCGCTCAGTCCATCTCTCTCTCACAATACTCTACATATAGTGATCTTTTAATGAAGTAAAACAATAAGCTTTTAATGAGGTAACTCAACGTTCTTTCATTATTAGTTCTGAAGTTAAGTTTTTGAATTAGTAACAGAGGCTTGAGCTCAGCTGTTAAACTGTCAAACTGAGATTTGAATCTTTGGCGGAAGGAAGTGGTTCCGCACAAAAGGATTTTTAACCCCTTTGAGTTTGACTTTGACTCTGCTGGGGTCAGCTTTCGGCTTATGTATATCACCGGGTGTTCCTCGCCGTTGTGGCCCTGGGATAGAATGGCTCCCAACCCGGTTCCGACGTGAGGGCTGTCTATATCCACTGGAAGCCGCCTCTGTCTCAGGGGTCCAAGGGATCTTCTCCGGCTGCCCCTTCCTGGTCAGGTCTGTCAGGGGAGAAGCTAAGGAGAAGTTAGGGATAAAGCAGTGGTAGTAACCCGCCAACCCCAAAAAGGCCCGTATCTGAGTCTTGGAGGCAGGCCGCGGCGCGGAGAGGATAGCTGCCACCTTCTTCTCTTGAGGTCTTATCAGGGCGCGACCCACCTGGCAGCCGCGTGTGCTTGGTGCGGCCGCAGGAGGACATCCATCAGTTGCTGGAAGGTGGCCAGGGCCCCGTGGGGTTGAGAAGGCCGTTTTCGGCTTGGCCTGTTCTGTTAAGGGTACCTGCCAGTAGCCCTTGGTGAGGTCAAGGGTCGAGATAAACTGGGCCCTTCCGAGGCGATCCAGCAGCTCGTCAACCCGGGGCATCGGGTAGCCGTCGAACTCAGAGACTTTATTTAGGCGGTGGAAGTTGTTGCAGAAGTGGAAGGTGCCGTCAGGCTTTGGAACCATGATGATGGGGCTGGACCATGGGCTGCGTGATGGTTTGATGACCCCTAACCTCAACATCTCCTGTACCTGCCCATCCACCGCGACACGACAAAACCTCCGCCACACGATAAACCCACTTCCTGACGATAACCCCATACTCCATACAGACGTCGTGTTCAAGGACGCGGGTCCAGGCTGGGGGGAGAACACATCTGAAAACTGACTAACCAGGTGTTGCAGCTCCGACTTCTGGGCGGCCGAGAGTCGAGGGTCCATGTCGACAACCACAGGAGCTGAGTTGGCGAAGGCAGAGAGCTGGGGCCCGGTCCCGACCCAGCACTTCAGGAGATTGATATGATAGAGCTGGTCCTCTTTTCTTCTACCTGGCTGCCGCACACGGTAGGTGACGGGGCCGACCTTCTCTGTGATGGTGTACGGTCCCTGCCAGGTGGCCTAGAATTTGCAGGCAGCCGTGGGGACCAGGACCAGTATGTGGTCTCCTCGCTGGAACTCCTGTGGTTGGGCCGCCCGGATGATGGGCATGATTCGGTCGATCCGCTCCCGCATCTGGATGACCAGAGACAGGGTACATTTTCAGGTAATTTTCATTTTTTAGTGAACTTTTTCTTCAGTGACAGACAATGTATCCATTTAAGAGAAAAGCCCTGATTAGAGGACGTAAACTCTTGATATCTCGCAACCCCAAGCTGAAAATCTCATTGAGGCTTATTACCGATGTAAGATAACAGAAATGTCAAATGGAAAATGGAAATGAAAACAAAAATAAAATAAAAATAAAATAATAATAATTAGAGAAAAGCAGGAATTATGATCACCATCAAAATACAATGAGTGCAGCCTATTATGAAATCCAAGATGTTTTTCTTAGCCAATCCAAAACACTAATGGTATCTGTCGAAAACTGGGACACAAAGTGGCAGTCTGCTTCATTCTCCACAACCCAGTACTTATATTTGGCCTACAAGATTGCAGAATCACATTTTGCAAATTGTGTTTAGCACAAATTTTGTGGGCACATTTGTTCCATAACATGATTTGCATAAATCCTGTAGTGAATCATTCACTCAAACAACACAAACACTAAATGCAAACAATGCACACAGGGGATGGAATTCATTCTTAGTGAATTAATATGAGATTCAATGAGATCAGCAAGGCCTGGTTTGCAATGGTGTACATATTTTTTAATAGCTAATGTTGATATGATCCAACTTTGTTATTAGAATTTAGATTTTTTTTTTTTATATATATATGGGGTTTTCAACCACAAATACAGCCTGTTCAGTCTGTTTTATTTGTGTTAATTAGAAGATGATTAAGGTTTATTGTGTTTTATTTAGTAGAGGGTACTGTTTGTCACTTTAATTGAGTTTTATGTTTAAGCAATCACAAAAAAAAAAAAAAAAAAAAAAAAAAATCAGTTAGCTTTTGGTTTTCATTTTTTGAATGTGTGCAAATATTGCTGTTCCTAACATTACAGCATGTACTGTAAAAACATCAAATTCGAACACCTTCCACATGGCAGCTTTCATATTTTTTCTTCTTAAAAAATAAAAAAAAATAAAAAAATGAATGAATGAATGAGTGAATGAACTAATTAATTAATTTATTTATTTATTCACACATTGTATTTCGATTCAGGTAAACAGTTAAAATAAGTTAGCTACAGAGACTGTGTTGATTGAAAGAAGATACTGCATTATTACTATTATTATTATTATTATTATTTTTATTATTTTAGTGTATTTCAGAAGCAGATGTACATGGCAACATTCCTCCACACAGACATGCAATTATTAAAACAGGTCACATGCCCTTAAGCATGTATGCATGCTGTTTATATAAATGGACGTCATGTATAGGCTACAGCTGCTTCATTAGCAGATTATCTCTACTTACCTGTGAGATTTGCAGGCAACCTTCTTGGCATCAGTAAAGTAGTTTGAAACAGGTGCTGCTTGCCATTGAACCCCACACGTGAACTCTCACGTCTCTCCAAACAAGAAGATAAACAAGGTAAAAAGTTTTCTCTTCATTGCATAGCTTGATGTTAGCTTGTTGCTAAACCAGCATACTCTAAATACAAATGATGAGTAAAAGTATGCACTTTTTATTGATAATTTCCAGTTTAAAATGGATAAAAAAGCTTATTTATAATCAAAATTTCTTAGTTTGCAGCATTATATTTTAAAATAATTTTATAATACGATGCAAGCTTCATATTCTGTTTTAAGTGCATGCTTTAAAAAAAAAAAAACTCTGTTTATAGATCATTTTCTTTGTATTGGGTTTTCCATGACGAGCACCTGGATACATCGTGCTTCAGTGCTGACAGAAAGGTTTCTTTGTACAGTGCTCTGCTTTCAGCAAGTACGCACAGCCTGCATAATCATGAACAATATGCAAAATGTGATTACATCTCAGCATGCTTAACAATTTCAACTCAACAGCACTTGCCCAAATGAAAGACTGACAGAATGGAAATTTTGTGCCTTGTTTCTTCTCTTGGCTCAGAGAAATGTGCGTTCATAAATAAAAATGTGCTGCATTAGTATGGTAAAATGTGAATACTCAGGGTTCATTTTTTTTAAAATAACAAGCTGCAGTTACATGTTAAACACTCTATTGTAATGTGCAACCAAGCTGTACATTGCCAAGAGGTTTCATTTTTGCTAAAATATTTTCAAGTTCTGAAATCTTTTCTCAGATGCATTCAGTGTTATGAATGGACAATTTTTGTTTTGTAAATAGATTCAATTACATTGGCTGTAATAATCAAGTACGAAATTAGTTCCCACCCAGTGTCCGTTCAATGCATAAAACCCTACTACTGGTACCTGGAAATAAACACAAATGAAACACCTCATATAATCAAATCCTCAAAATCTCTTTGTCAAACAACCCATTGATATGGTCATCACAGTCCATTAAAAGAGGGTAACACCAACTAAAATGGGACACTAACTAACTAACTAACTAACTAAATAAATAAATATTATGCACTTGGATTTCTGTTGATTATTTGCCCTGTATATTGTTTTATTTAAAAACGTACATTAAATGATTTTCACATGGGACTTAGATACACAGCCTGCTGTATAAGCATAATAATTAAATTTTTAATTTTTAATTTCGGAATAATAGTTCAAAACCAGATCTTAATTAAATCTTGAATATGATATTACTTTTTACTTTTAGAGTCATTAAATTGAATTTTTGTTGAAAATGGTGTAACAGTTTTTCAAAATCATATGATGAAACCAACATACAGTATACAAGAGTACATACAGTATATATAAACTGTTAAAAATGTTTTTTTAATTTTACAGGAAATTTCTGGCAACTAATTGTCGTGAATTTATAGCAAATAATATACAGATAACTGACTGTTTTTTAATACAATAAAGTACTGTGTTTATTCAACAGTGCTACTGTGATTATAGTAGCTTTATAACAATAAAATTATGTATTTTGAATTGTTGTCATACTCAACAATGGTGAAATTAAAAAAAAAAAAAAAAAAAAAAAAAAAAAAACAGCAATGCATGCTGGGAACCATGAATGTGTTTTGTATGCTGGCATGAAACATGTCACCACTGATGTGTTTCATATGCCAAATGCTGATGTCTCTGAGTGTACAAATTACACAAAATATGTTTTAAAAAGTTAACAATGACAATAGTTGTACACTCTTAAACATTTATCACATAAACACAACAACAGTGTTTTTATTAATTCCTTTTTACATTAGTTGAGTTATTTAAACTACTTTAATGAAGACATTCAGCTGTTATTAAAGCAAACACGATGATCTACTTTAATCAATGCAGAAATGTTTTTTTGAAAACTACTGCAATTGCTGCAAAAAATAACTCAACAAAAGTCGAAGGTAAAGAGCCCAACTGAAGCAAACACTGATCTCCATGGTGGTGATCTAAAAAGATTTTCAATAAGACATCGACATCTAAACCTCTGTTAATTCTCAATAAGAACTTCTGTAGGTCTGTGACAGAAATAAAGTCAATCTTGTAAGTAATAATTGAAGTGGGTAATGCTGTTTGTGGAGTTGTTTAATACGATCTTCAGAGATTTAAAGTCTTTTATCTTCAGTTCATCTAAAGCTGTGGCTTAAGAAAGTTGTAGATTGTGTTCTTATGTCTCTTTCTTTTAGTGCTTGTTCACAGCAGGTGTTTGAATGATTGAAAGAATGTTTCAGGAACTTCATACTAACCTTTAAATAACATTCTACTTACATTAAGGAAACTGGATATTTTTATGTTCTTGGAATGTTACAAATCAAGATTCCTAGAATGTTGAATTTTAAATCAAATTTAAGTTGAAAGAACATTTGAGGAACATCATACCTTTTAAAAACGTTCCTCTAATGTCAAGAAAACTGGACATTTTTTATGTTCCTAGAACCAACACTCAATATTTGGAGAAAATTCTGTTAGCTTGGAAAATACCAATTTTAATGCTATCCCACAATGCTATGCATTGGCTGTAAAATAATGCTTCTACAGTGTAGTTACAATAATATTACAGCACTGTCTGTCAATTTCCCATCATGCATTTGTATTAACAATGCAAACAGGAATACAATGCATTGTTGTAAATTACATCAATTGCTAACAGTGTAGTGTACTGTATATATATATATATATATATATATATATATATATATATATATATATATATATATATATATATATATGAGGCGTTAAAATCTACAAACCAATAATAAAAAATAAAAAAATGTTAATTGAAAAAATAAAAAGATTTTGTAAATGATTAAAGATAAGGTATGTTTTACAAGAACATACCATTTCAATCTTTATTTTATTTTAAGTCTAATCCACTGTCCGACAACAATGTGAATTCTATCTTTTATTGAGTCAAGAATCAGCCACTAGTGTTTAAAACGCTACTGGTCAAATCTTTTATTTATGTCTGACCTATTCACAGGTCAGCGTTCACTAAACTTGAACTTTGCAACACAGCAGAACATAAAACTTTGTTGCATATACTTGTGTTTCTGGCATTCACATAGAAATATATGGAAGGAAATTGAGAGTAAACTCTTCTGTGACCCTACTCTCTAATTCACCACACATGATTTTATTTAAAATCAGACATATTCTTGTTGTCAGGAAAAAGAATTGCTCTTTAAGGCACACTTCCTGTCATCCCTGTTGGATCAACACATCACCAGCTACAGTTCTACAACCTGCATTTGGAGCCGTGATGCCGCTGTTGACCGCATAATCTTTAGACTCGTGTGAGATTTTATTGAACCCGTAGAAAGGCAGGGACTGGCAGCATTATGAGTCAGCTGGGGAATTGTGTGCCAGTGTCACTCATGCTGAATGGCAGCACCACTGTTGTTGAGTGGACAGATACATCGTAACGTTCCAGCATTCATTCTAAATTCTCAAACACCCCCTTCAATCTGTCCTTCCCCACAAATGAGATTGTAAGCACAACGGTTTTCTGAAAGAATCGTGACCATTTTAAAAGTAGCTGACAGCTGATGAGGAACATTACGAGTACATGTTAGTCATCATGATGGAAAGATGGATTATTTTTTTCAGCCCACTCTGGATAACAAGCAGTAGAATATGCTTCAATCTAAAGTTTGTAAAGCAACTAAAATAATTCTTGGAACTTGGAAAATAAATAAATAAATAAATTGGTCTCTAACTATTGGGAACTGCTGAATAATACAACCAAATACAAAAGGTAAAACAACTGAGGTTCCTATATGAGGCAATTATGATGGAAGTAAATTGGGTAAATTTTTAGAGGATTTAAAAGCAAAAGTCATTCATGTATTTGCCCTTAAAACTATGTGGCATTTTGTGTATACTTTTTTTTTTTTTTTTTTTTTATTGTACATTTCCATACAAATAACACTATACAAATTAATACAAAATCAGCACATCGTAAAATACTTGTGTTTTCTCATGCGATCAGATTGGATTGGGCCCATATACTTCCTTTGTAAAGGCTATGAATATAATGCTTCTCTAAATATAATGTATATTACATATTGGTTCAAATCATAAATTCAGTGTAAAAAAAAAAAAGGCTTGTTATACAAAACAGATAAAAATACTACTGTACTTTATGAACTACAGAGAAATAGCATCTACTATAAATTGAACGAGATGAGAGATGCTGATGACACCACTCAGACATTTACGTTATCGAACAAGGAAAAAGAAAAATCTCATGTCCTTTCAAAGATTGCTGTTTTTTGAGAAATGCAATTTACAGAAAAGAGAAGAAGGAACACAAACAAAAAGCTACACTGTTATATTTACTAATGCTCTCTTCCCTTTTCTTACTCTCTGTCCTTTTCATAACACAAACACAAGCCGTGTGTTTTTTTTTTTTGGCTAAAGATGTCTGGAGTGAAAGACAGTCTTATCGATTACTGTGAGATCAGAACTTAATTTGTTCCTTTAAAATGAACAATGGCGAAAGCAACTTCAATGGACAAGCAGTACACATTGATAACATTGCAAACTACTATTATGATCATCTTAACTAAAACTGTGTTATTTTGTATAGTTTCCCAAACCAGCATGTGCTATAAATCATTAGTTAATCTTAAGTACTAAGATACGGGAGTTTTCAAGCCCAAATATGTTGAACTAAGGTCAGTATCTCTTAAGGATTGTCTCTCCAACATGAAGATATTGAGAAAACGCTGCAAAACATGGATATGGTTATTGATCGTTTCTAAATAAAAGAAACAAGTCTTTCATAAGACAGGGTTTGAGAAATGTTAGTGCTACATACCTACAGTATAGTACTACAGATTTCGCAGCCACAGTTCGAATCTGAACAACCCAATAAATTAAACCTGACAGTATCTCCAGTTTTTATGGACATCTCATTAAATTTTGTTGAGGCTCAGGGTGACACCTATCCCTTGACCTCAGCCGCAGCTGATTTAGTGGTTCAGCGATAGGTCTTTAAAGGTAGATTGGGGCCTCTGAAACAGCTTCATCAAATTGTGTCTCAATTCACTCCCTCAGCAGTGACTAAACTGCCCAGCACTGCCACAACCTGATCTCATGAGAAAAAATATATATTTTTATTTATTTATTTTATTTATTAGAAAGCAAGAAGATCCACCCCTTACCAAACCAATAAACCTAACCACCAGTGGGGCATAATAAATTACTTAGATCACACAACAGCATACAAAATTGCCATCAGTTTGCCGAAAAGTAAAATGGTTATGAATTGCAATAGGAGTGTGTTGGCTGTGTAATTGTTAAAGTCATTCCACTGAACCAAAACACATGCATTTCAAATGATGCAAAAAAAAAAAAAAAAAAAAAAACAGGACTGGGCTTTTCAGGAGGGGAAGAAGTCATTGATCATTTCTAGAATAGAGTTTACACAATTAATATTTTTCACTAGTCTGTCATTACCAGATTTACCAACAACTCTGGATCCAAGAAAAGCACACTGACATCCAACACACTTAAAACGAACTCTCCAGGTTCAATGTAAAATAAAATAAAATAAAATAAAATAAAATAAAATAAAATAAAATAAAATAACTATTAGGAAATATTGAATAATATAGCAAACTAAAACTCTACGTCAAACTCTGCGGACCCATTTGCAAAGCCTTCCTTATATGGTATCAGCCCATATATGGGTTCATTTGAAAGCTTAGAGTGTCTTCTTTACAAAGAATACCATGAATTTGGGTTTTATGATTTATAAAGTAGTGAAATTAAGCTTAGAAATATATTTGTCCCACACACAAATTTCACAAATTTTTCACAAAACAGTCAAGTCATATATCACAAGAATGCTCTCATTCTCAGAAATTCGACGATGTAGATCATTTTATTGTGTGACAATCACAGATCGAATGATCTTCAATAAAAGTCTATATGTGAAGTTTCTCACCTCAGAGCAAATTTTTATTTACACTCGTAGCACCGCTTCAGTCAGCCGCAAACAGCCACAAATATCTATATACTCTATATTATCTTTTTGATTAGAATCTCTTCTTTCAAACAAGACCATTTTTACGTTTCTGCGTGCTTCCATCGGTGAGATAAAGCATTTGTCCAGACGCGCCCCAGGAAAAAAGGCGCACCTTCTTCCAAAGACGCGCTTTCTATATCAAATGCGCTCTCGGGTTGAAGACAATTATGTTCTATAAATCTGAGCTCGGTTGTGAAGCACTATTAGTCAGATCAGATGTCACTCTGAGCAGTGGGCCAGTGAGAGCTGTGGAATTTGATACCTCTGCGTCATCAGCGGTGAAGGGTGGGGGCAGTGAGTGACCCCTTCCATGTCCGCCGGGGATGACTGCGGTGGACCCTGGGATATGTAGTTTTCGGCTGTTTGTATACAAAGCTCGCACGCAGAAAAGCTTTCGCATATGTGTCTCGGAGAATACCAATTTATAATAATCATATTACAAGTTATGGATGATCAACGGCGCCATGGAGAGGAATGGACGCGCGTCTGGTGAGGCTATAAGCGTGTTAGTTACTTTTTTTATCTTTGAATCTTTATTTTGAAACGTGAAAGCACAGCTGATAAACTGTTTATGACAGAAAAGTACAGTACATGATGCATTTCAGTAAATATACAGTAAATACACATGGATTATTACAGTGCTGTGTGGATGAACATATATTTGTTTCTTTGACACGCTGAAGGCCATATAGCAGCTCGCGACCAAACAGACAGAGAGGATGCTGAAGATGCAGAAGTGATACAGGGATGCCGAGGTCAGATGCTCTGAATCAGTATACCAATACAGAATGCACATGGATAAAATGATATAAAGCTGGAGAATGTGGATTCTATTTTAGAGTGTGATAGAGCAGATATATATAAAAAAAGTGCCTTGTATTGAGGTGGTTCATCATATGAAAAACAATACAAATAATAATATTTGCCACAAACAGCAGCTTTTTGTGTAACTTCAAAGGGTTTTCTGTAAAAGGATATAAGATTATGATAGAAACAAATGTCCTTTTTCCTCTATTAGCTGACATGTGCTGGAAACAAATACAATTGTTTGCAGGAGGCTGGACCTCTCAGAACCTGAGCTATACAATTTCAAACTTCAGTTTATAAAAAAAAATCAAAAAGCGCCTTTTTTTTTACATTTATTATAACACAGACAACATATAAAATCATTTTTATATTTCAGCAGTGTTTTATGTAATTTCAAAGGATTTCCTGTAAAATGATACCAAACTTTTGTATGTACACCTCTGCATGTGGGTATGGGAAGCTTTTGAATTTGGGTAGGAAAAATGCCAGGCGGAAATCCCCCAAATAGCCCTGTGCATAAGAGGTTAACATTACAACCAAAAATCATCCTTAGTTTCATCCTTTTAATTCATCTTTTTTTAATATATATAAAATATAGAGGTTACAAAGAGGTATTTAATCATGTAAATCATGTTAACATACATGCTGTGGCTGTACTACTGAAACAGCGAGTATTTTACAGAGTTTGCAGCCCAGATTTGTGCTTGTTTTAAAGAACATGAGAGACAAGTGGGAAAAAAATATCTGTGGTGAATCAACATTAGGCCACAAATGCTGTCGACTGATCATAATTTGGACTGAACTGAATAATAATTTAATGGTTGGGGGTGATGTTGAAGATGTGGAAGAACAGGAACAGACTAACATGCCCTATGGCAAAGCATTTTCAGACCACAGAACTACTGCTGAGGCCTATGGTGTTTACAAGTGTGGCAAACAAGGGGAAAAAAAATATTTGCTGTTTGTCTGGTTAAACCACATCTCTCTTTATTCTTGCATTCTCATTCTCTCTCTCCAAAAGTCCTGTATTGCATAGAACATTATCACAGCAATTAGGCTGAAATTGCCTATTGTCCTCATGTGGTATAACATACAGTGAAATAAAGTGTCGACACTAGGGCAGTGCAATACTTGTCATTCAACTCTTCACCTTCTAAGCCCATCTGTTTGGAATGAGACAACGGAGGCTGAGGACATGAATATTTGTGATGTCCCAAGCAGCATCACAGGTGCTTGGTGGGTGGATGGGTGTCCCCGGATTATCATATTTCCAAAGACAATAATTACATTGTGATAATGTTTGAAATTATCAGAGACAAATCCTCCGCACATCTGGTTGTTACATTACTGACATTGCCATCCCTTGAGAAACCTTTCAGAGCTTCTCTCTCTGAATCTAAAGTAGAACCTGTCTGCAGCTACCGGATTTAAAGCTGTTACGTTTTCATATTTCAGATGACTATACCCATGTTGCATCAGCAGTCAGAGTAACACAGAAAATTTACCTGAGTGATGCTGCAAGTGATGCTGCATGAGATGTAAAGAGTCAAGAACATATCAGGGCAGAACAAGCAGGTTTGTTAAAAAAAAGAAAAAAAAAAGAAAAGAAAAAAAAAGTTTAAGAAAAAATAACGTATCATTAAATTAATTGGTAACACTTTATTTTGATGGTCCCTTCTGAACATTCTGTTGACAATAAGTAATATTGCACCTGCATGTCTACTAACTCTAATCAGACTATTAGTAGCCTGTTTGCTTAATATCTTCTAACTCTTTATTCACATTCTCCCACAACACACACTATAATTAACATAATTAACTTTGCAATAAAATTCAAAATAATCCAAACCAAAACCCTACCAGTCTACTAATACTCTACTAATACTCTGAGAGTAAGAAGACATGTAGGTGTAACGTTACTTATTGTCAACAGAATATGTTAAAGGGACCATCAAAATAAAGCGAAACCAATTAATTTCTCATTTTAAGGATGTTTTTAACAATAATAACAATAATTTGTCTGTTAAATCTAGTGTATTTGAGCTATAAAGATAAATATTTTTATTTATCTATTCACGTACGTATACACACATGTATGCAGTTGTTTTAGGGTTTTTAGCTTTATGGTATCACTGTGAAAAACTTGTACAATTAAAAATAGTACACATAAAATGTTAATGAGCATTTTTCCCCTCATAATCATTATAATAAGACAGCACACCGCAACTTTTTGACATAAAAAAGGAAATTTTGAGAACAAAGAAAAATTAACTTCAACAAGAAGTCACTGAAGTCTTGCCATTTTATCATGTAAAAAATAAATAAATAATAATTTCTAATTTTAAGGATGACTGGATATTGTATTGAAAAGACAAAATACTGATTTAGATTTTATTTATATATTTATTTGTTTGGTTGGTTGGTTGATTATTTGCCTACAACTTTTTCAAGCCCAAATGTGAAAAATAGTAAGAGGAATTATTAATTATTTTTAAATAAACCAATGGATTAATAATCACATGTCCTTTTCACAGCTGCAGGGCACTAATTAAAAGTTGTATTATAAATTATGTTTGAGTAAGGGCATGTGTTTTCATTTTCAATTACTCTGTGGTCCTGATTTACAGTTTGGTGCATTTAGAGACACAGGCTAGAAACACATAACAGCAGCCAGCCAAGGACTGTGTCTTTCAGATGTGCAGAGTGGCACGTCTTGCCAAGTTTTGCAGGTTAATGAATTATGAATTATGTTTCCATACATGAAATAGAAATGATAGTGTCCATCCAATTGACCATCTTTTATATTTCATGTATGGAAACACAACGAAAAATGACATTCATTAACCTGTGAAACTTGGCAAGACAAAATCTTTATATATATATATATATATATATATATATATATATATATATGTATACACAGGTGCTGGTAATATAATTAGAATATCATCAAAAAGTTGATTTATTTCACTAATTCCATTGAAAAAGTGAAACTTATATATTATATTTATTCATTACACACATACTGATGTATTTCAAATGTTTATTTCTTTTAATTTTGATGTTTATAAATGACAACTAAGAAAAATCCCAAATTCAGTATCTCAGAAAATTAGAATATTGTGAAAAGGTTCAATATTGAAGACACCTGGTGCCACACTCTAATCAGCTAATTAACTCAAAACACCTGCAAAGCCTTTAAATGGTCTCTCAGTCTAGTTCTGTAGGCTACACAATCATGGAGAAGACTGCTGATTTGACAGTTGTCCAAAAGACGACCATTGACACCTTGCACAAGGAGGGCAAGACACAAAAGGTCATTGCAAAAGAGGCTGGCTGGTCACAGAGCTCTGTGTCCAAGCACATTAATAGAGAGGCGAAGGGATAGAAAAGATGTGGTAGAAAAAAGTGTACAAGCAATAGGGATAACCGCACCCTGGAGAGGATTGTGAAACAAAACCCATTCAAAAATGTGGGGGAGATTCACAAAGAGTGGACTGCAGCTGGAGTCAGTGCTTCAAGAACCACTACACAAAGACTGTCAGTTATAATCATCAAAATTAAAAGAAATAAACATTTGAAATATATCAGTCTGTGTGTAATGAATGAATATAATATACAAGTTTCACTTTTTGAATGGAATTAATGAAATAAATCAACTTTTTGATGATATTCTAATTATATGACCAGCACCTGTATGTGTATATATATATATATATATATATATATATATATATATATATATATATATATATATATATATATATATATATATATATATATATATTTTGTTGTTGTTCATTCGTTGTGATTATATACACTTCAACACGTGGTTTTATTTTTGACCTACAGAAAAACAAACAGCTGTTTTTTTTTTTTGTTTTGTTTTTTTTAATAAACACACATTAATGTAAAATAAGACCGATTCAAAATTTTTAAACTAATCAGTGTTACTAATTTCTGTAATAAAGTCTGTTTCTAAAGTCTAAATTTGTTAAATTATATGTGTTTAGACACTGGGATTGTGTTTATTTCACATCTATGACAAAGTCGGTCTCAATTCAGTGAATTTTAGATCTCTTTTCTGATTCAATACACATAATCTGTGGACACACACACACACACACACACACACACACACACACACACACACACACACACACACACACACACACACACACACACACACACACACACACACAAAGACAAAGGCCAAATGGTTCTGGAATAAAAAAAGTCACACTTGTACTCCTCATATTGGAAATGAACAGGAATTGAATTTCATCTAGTAGAAAACCTCAAATCTTTAACAAAACATTAGATTTTTTAAATCATATTTTCAAGACAAAAACCTAAAATTTAAAACACAACTTTAGATGTATGGCTTTGATTTTGTTTTAGAGTAAACGATGTTTTGAATAATATTTGAAAATAATTTTGTGCAGTTATCATAACATTAAATTGTTGTAAATCGTTAATTCTTGGAGCACAGACTTAAGATTAGTCTCTTTTTAAAAAAGACACATTATAGAAGTTTAATTTGGAAATCTCATTTTCAGGTCTATATCAGTTGTAAAAAGGTAATACATTGATACTAACTACTGCATAAATATGATTAAGTACAATACAATTCCATATATATATATATATATATATATATATATATATATATATATATATATATATATTATCAAACCAAAATGCAGTACATTCTTTTCACTGCAATAAAAATAAATTTAGGTTATTTTTGAGTATCCTGCAGTGTGATATACTATATGCTATTTTTGAGCAACATTTTGCTTTTTTAAGAATTGTTACACATGCTACGACTACCTGACATAGTTTTTAAGTTAGTTAATTTTTAATAGGAAAGGAATCCATTTCTGAAGTAACAATATATTTGGGCTAAATAAATTTGGGGATGTTTTAGAAATTGACCAGTAGAATGATCTGTGATTTAGGGTTGTAAGGTTGTGAAGAGGTCCTTGAAATTCATTTCTCTAAGTTAACCCACAATCCACAACAAACATGAAAGTTCAAACAGAGATTGGCTATAACAGCCACACGTGTAGATGAGCTGATATTTCCTTTAATAAAACAGATATCATCTACACAGATAAAGAGCTCCTCGACAGCATCAAACACAACACAAGCCTCAAAATATCTCATTTTGATCAAGTCCTCATGACAAGTTACCCTTGTTTTTTTTTTATTTTTTTTTTTTGTTTTTTTTATTTTTATTTTTTTTTTTTTGTGCAGATCAGTAATGTTGCCTTTTTTAAGCTGTAGTGACATTTGCTAGTGCTGTATGTCAGGGTATATTTTGCCCTTTCACTGCTCTTCTTAGACGAGAGTTGAATAGATGTTCATTTATCAGTGCCACCTATTTAGACACTAGTTACACAGAGCTGGGATTATGCTTTATGTTAGACAACAGTGTCAAAAACTAAAATCACTGTGTGACAGAATGTGAGATGTAACACAAGAACTGAGATATGTCAGAAACTGAACACTTGGGATGGGTGAGTGTTTAGCTTTCAGCTTCTCTTGCTGATGCTCAAGTGTTTAATAAAGGGACGTGAAGCCCGTTAGACATCTACAGTACTGCATGTTAAATGTATTTACTTTTCTACCTTACAGACAAAATAGCTTATATAACAAATCACTTCTTTATTGGTAAATTTAGTGTGGGGTTGAGATCCTTTTTTAGAGATTTTTTTTTTTTTTTTTTAAGATATACCCCAAACAGGGTGCATTGATTGATAAACAGGTATCTGGTTTCAGACACCTGTAGGCCATCCTGAGCTTTATTCTTGGCTCTCCTCCTCTTTGCCTCAAGCTTTATTCAATCAACATGTAGGTCTTGCTTCAGGGGCATATGTATCAATATACCATGCAAAATGAAGAAGAAGAAGAAGAAGAAGAAGAAGAAGAAGAAGAAGAAGATTTGTGTAGTGCTTTTTACGATACAGATCGTTACAAAGCAACTAAAAATAAAACCAACTTAATACAGTATGTAATAAGTACAAAAAAAAAGCGAATATCAGTTCCTCTTCAGGAACTCGAGCTGCGTCGAACGCTTTGGGGAACGCGTCTAGCGTGAGCGACTCTGAATATCGTGTGTAATCAGTCCAATGAAAGAGCGTGACATCACGGGCGGGGTGACGTAAGCGACCAGGAAGCTATAAAAGCACATGCCGCGCAGCTGGCATCAGCTTCGCGTCTTCAGCAAGCGCTCTGTGTGTGAATGTCCTCAGTTTGTCTTGTGAGTCTTATTTACTGTTGTCTGTCCAGTAGAGCTCCAAGTCATGTCAAAGAGCAAGGGGAAAACCAAGCATTCTAAAGGCGAATCCGGATCGCGTTTCAGACTGTGTGTCCCTCCCTGCCCGCGCTACATTACGAGCGGGGATACACACAGTCTGTGCGTGGTCTGCCTGGGTTCGAAGCACGCCGAGTCGGCTCTCGAGGGGGCCGACTGTCCGCATTGTGAGAGGCTGCCAACCCTGCCAGTGTTCCAGGGCGCAGCGGTCCCCAGCGAGCATCACTCTCAGTATCTTCCGCCCGTGCGCGTAGCGGGGCTGAGACGCTTGCATCCCTGCGGGGGCCTCTTACACCAGAGGTCAGTCTCGAGAGACTGATTCCCTTAGTAGATTATTTGCCAGCGTGGAAACTACTGCCAAATGTATCTCAATGGGTCCTGCACACGGTAGAGAAAGGCTACCGTATTCAGTTCGGCTCTGCACCGCCAATGTTCAACGGGGTTACTCCGACGATAGTCGGCCCCGAGCAGGGTCTGGCTATGGAACAAGAAGTGAAAGCCCTATTAGAGAAGGAGGCCATCGAGGTGGTCCCTCCTCAAGACAGGGAATCCGGATTTTACAGCCGGTATTTCATAGTTCCAAAAGAAGGATGGGGGGTTGCGTCCGATCATAGACCTGCGGGTCTTAAATCGATCAGTTATGAGACTGAAGTTCAAAATGCTCACGATCAAGCATGTTGTAGCTCAGATCAGGTCCGAAGACTGGTTTTGTCACAATAGATCTCAAAGATGCATACTTCCACATATCCATCCTTCCACAACACAGGAAGTTTCTGAGGTTCGCTTTCGGGGGCGAAGCTTACCAATATCGAGTACTTCCCTTTGGCCTTGCACTCTCACCCCGCACGTTCACGAAATGTGTAGATGCGGCTCTGGTCCCCCTGCGCATGCAGGGCATCCGCATTCTCAACTATATCGATGATTGGTTGATTTTAGCTCAGTCAGAGCAGGCTGCGGCTCGGCATCGAGATGTCGTTCTCGCACATATGGGGGAGCTAGGTTTGAGACTGAACGCCAAGAAGAGTGTACTTTCTCCAGTTCAGAGAACCACCTACCTAGGCGTAGTATGGGATTCGACCACGATGCAGGCACGATTGTCCCCTGCTCATATCGAGTCGATCCTCATCTCAGTCAAGAGAGCCAAAGAAGGCCAGTCACTCACTGTCAAACAATTTCAGAGATTGTTGGGTCTGATGGCAGCTGCGTCCAACGTGATACCTTTTGGCCTGCTGTACATGAGACCCCTACAGTGGTGGCACAATACAAATCGAACTTCCCCGAGGGGCAATCCACTTCGAACTATCAAGGTCACGTGGCGCTGCCTCCGTGCCTTAGACATGTGGAAGAAACCTTGGTTCTTGAATCAGGGCCCAGTGCTGGGAGCTCCTGGTCGCCGTGTAACACTAGCGACGGATGCTTCCCTCACTGGCTGGGGTGCGGTCATGAGTGGCCACCCTGCCCGCGGTCTGTGGAGCGTTCGCCATCTGACATGGCATATCAATTGTCTAGAAATGCTAGCAGTTTATCGTGCACTGAAGCACTTCCTCCCAGACCTAAGGGATCACCATGTGTTGGTGCGCACCGACAACACACATCGGTGGTCTCTTACATCAACCATCAGGGAAGACTGCGTTCGCGACCCCTGTACAAGCTGGCGCACCAGATCCTTGTGTGGTCCCAGGACAAACTCCTCTCACTCAGAGCAGTATATATTCCTGGGAAACTGAATGTGGGAGCAGACATACTGTCGAGGCAGGGTCCGAGGCCCGGGGAATGGAAGCTTCACCCCGAGGTGGTGGAGCAGATATGGAGAGTTTTTGGCAGAGCTCAAGTAGACCTCTTTGCAACTCAGGAGACAGCGCAATGTCCCCTTTGGTTCTCTCTAGTTCATCCAGCTCCCCTGGGACTGGACGCTATGGTACAGACCTGGCCGAGGCTTCGTCTGTACGCATTTCCCCCTATTGCTCTGCTCCCGGGAGTTCTGGCGAGAGTACGCCGGGACAGGGTCCGTCTATTGTTAGTAGCCCCGTTCTGGCCGGGCCGAGTATGGTTCGCAGATTTGGTCTCGCTCCTCGACGGCTCTCCTTGGGAGATACCGATCAGGGCAGACCTACTCTCACAGGCGCAGGGCACGATAATTCACCCTCGCCCGGAGCTGTGGAAGCTGTGGGTGTGGCCCCTGAGGGGGCGCAGTTCATAGCATCCGGTCTCTCAACCGAGGTTGTTGAGACCCTCCTCCAATCCAGAGCTCCCTCAACGAGGAAACTGTACGCCTTGAGGTGGAAACTCTTCACCTCATGGTGCAGAGACCGCCAGCTAGACCCAGTAAACTGCCCAGTTGGTACAGTTCTGGAGTTCCTACAGGCCAGGCTCTCTGCAGGGTTGACCCACTCCATGCTGAAGGTCTATGTGGCGGCCATTGCGGCCTACCACGCCCTTCTCGATGGTCAGTCTTTGGGAAGACACCCCTTAGTTACACGTTTCCTCCGCGGTGCGCTGAGGCTGAGACCTCCAGTACGGTCCCGTATTCCCCCGTGGGACTTGGTTGTGGTGCTAGAGGCGTTGTGCAGACCTCCATTTGAGCCTATTCAAGATATCTCAGACAGACATCTGACACTTAAAACCGCCTTTCTGTTGGCCATTACCTCTCTGAGGAGAGTAGGAGACTTGCAGGCCCTCTCAGTGGCCCCTACATATCTGGACTTTGCACCTGGCATGACCAAAGCGTTCATATACCCTCGAGTGGGATATGTTCCTAAGGTCCCCTCTGTCACACCACAACCTGTAGTGCTGCAGGCTTTCTGTCCTCCTCCCTTTCGGGAGCCCGACCAAGAGAAGCTAAATTGTATGTGTCCAGTTCGAGCACTGGACGCATACGTCCACAGAGCTGCCCTGTGGAGAAAAACAGACCAATTGCTTGTATGCTATGGTCCCCCCAAGAGGGGTTCTCCTGCTTCTAAGCAGTCTATTAGTCGTTGGATAGTCGAGGCTATCAACCCCACCTATGAGTCCTCTGGTCGTCCCCCGCTGTTGGGAGCCAAGGCTCACACTCCACACAGGGTATGGCGGCCTCCAAGGCCTTTTTGGCAGGTGTATCCATGCTGGACATCTGCAACGCTGCGGGGTGGTCCACGCCCTCTACATTCGCAAGATTTTATGGCTTAGACATGCCCGTCACTCCAGGCGCATCCGTCCTCTCGTCCTAAGCTGTGCTCTTCGGATACACACTAGGCAGGGGTTTGGTAGTCTGCCAGCGTTGGTACTCGTTCCCCAAAGCGTTCGACGCAGCTCGAGTTCCTGAAGAGGAACGTCTCTAGGTTACGTATGTAACCCTAGTTCCTTAAGAGAACAAGACGCTGCGTCTCGGAGCCATATCCCCCGGCACCCCTGCCGGCGCTTGCTGGTACTCGAAGCTGATGCCAGCTGCGCGGCATGTGCTTTTATAGCTTCCTGGTCGCTTACGTCATCCCACCCGTGACGTCACGCTCTTTCATTGGACTGATTACACACGATATTCAGAGTCGCTCACGCTAGACGCGTTCCCCAAAGCGTTCGACGCAGCGTCTCGTTCCCTCGAGGAACTAGGGTTACATACGTAACCTAGAGACGTTTATGTACGTATGGCAGAAATGTACAGAAAAATCACTTAAAGATGTAATCAAATAGACGATGAACACTATTAACAACAATTATTATATGATGCAATCAAACATTTAGCAAAATTTGGTAGTTCTGTATGTTGTTTTAGGTTTGGCATCATCTGAGGTCTTCTGAGGGGTTGGCATCATCTCTTCTCAGGTGTTCTGGATCCAGACTGAAGCTTGTGTAAATCCTATTTACCACGGGATGTCAATCCCATGGCAGAAACAGAGAAACAAATAGAAACATAATTAGTGTAGCTGTTGTTCCAACCAAGTAAAATTAATTTGTTTAATACAAGCTAAGGAATAATAATGCGCATTTGATCAGATATAACTGGAGTCCAAGATAACATGATGCATTATTTTAATGCCTGGCCAAAGACATAAGTCTTTAATCTAGATTTAAACAGAGAGAGTGTGTCTGAACCCCAAATTTTATCAGGAAGTCTATTCCTGAGTTTGGGAGCCAAATGCGGAAAAACTTTACCTCCTCTAGTGGACTTTGCTATCCTAGGTACTTCCAAAAGTCCAGAGTTTTATGACCTGAGGGAGCATGATGGATTGTAGCATGGTAGAAAACTAGTTAGGTTTGCAGGAGCTAAACCATTTAGGCCCTTGTAGGTAAGTAATAATATTTTGTAACTGATAAGGAACTTAATAGGTATGATCATATTTTCTTGACCTGGTAAGGACTCTAGACGCTGCATTTTGGACTACCTGTAGCTTGTTTATTGAAGATGCAGGACAACTACCTAACAGTGCATTATAATAGTCCAGTCTAGAGGTCACAAATGCATGAACTAGCTTTTCTGCAACAGAAACAGGTAACATGTTTTGTAGCTTGGCAATGTTTCTGAAGAATGGTGATTTTGTAACATGGGAAATATGATTTTCAAAAGACAAGTTGCTGTCTTATATAACATCCAGATTTTTTACTGTAGAGGAAGTAACAGTACATCCGTCTAGTTGCAAATTGTAATCCAAGAGATTCTGTGTACTGTTTTTTGGTCCAGTAAGTAATATCTCTGTCTTATCTGAATTTAATAAGAGAAAAATTATTGGTCATCCAATCTTTTACATTTTTAACGCACTCTGTTACCTTTTTAATTTATAATTTATAAGTTTCATCTGGTCTCGTTGAGATGTATAGTTGAGTATCATCAGCATAACAGTGGAAATTAATCCCATATTTTCTAATAATATTACCAAGGGGCAACATGTATATTAAACATAGCAGAGGACCTAAGACAGATCCTTGTGTCACTCCATATTTTACTGGGTATAATTGAGATGACTCCCCATTTAAATAAACAAACTGGTAGTGATCGGACAGGTAGGATCTAAACCATTTTAAAGCCTGCCCCTGAATACCTGTATAGTTTTGTAATCGATCTATGAGTATGTCATGATCTATGATGTCAAATGCAGCACTAAGATCAAGTAAAACTAGCAATGATATACAGCCTTGGTCTGACGCAAGAAGCAAGTCATTTTAACAAGTGCAGTTTCTGTGCTATGGTGGGGCCGGAATCCTGACTGAAATTCTTCATAGAGATTCATTTTTTTTTTTTTTTTTTGCAGGAAGGAGCACAATTGAGCAGACAAAACTTTTTCTAAAATTTTAGACATAAACGGAAGATTTGAAATGGGTCTGTAATTTGCCAGTTCACTAGGATCTAGTTGTAGTTTCTTAATAAGAGGCTTAATAACTGCCAGCTTGAATGGTTTTGGGACGTGACCTAAGGATAACGACGAGTTAATAATATCGAGAAGTGGTTTTTCTGCTACAGGTATCAACTCTTTCTGTAATTTAGTGGGTACAGGATCTAACAGGCATGTTGTTGGTTTAGATGCAGAGATAAGTTTATTAAGCTCTTCCTGCCCTATAGTTGTGCACTGCAGTTTATCTTTGGGTGTGATGAATCAAGCTGAAGTATTAGACACTGAAGAATCTACATTTGCTATTGTATTTCTGATGTTATCTATTTTATCAGTAAAGTAATCATAAAGTCATTATTATTAAATTGTGAGGGAATATTTAGATCGGGTGGTGTCTGGTTATTTGTTAATCTCATCCAATGTCAGTGCCTGACCTCACAAATGCTCTACTGGATGAATGGGCAAAAAGTCCCATAGAAACACTCCATAATCTTGTAAAAGCATTCCCAGAGGAGTGGGAGCTGTTATCTCTGCAAAGGAGGGAGCAACTGCATATTAATGTTTATATATTTAGAATGCAGAGGTGGATGAGGGATGTGTGAAGAATTGTAACAGAGTGCAGTAAACAGGCTATTTAAAATACCCTTGCGCTGTGATTGACAGAGTTAAAATGGACATGCTCCTCTTGAAAGTTCATTACAACTCCATTTAAACAACAAATTAACTTCTTTAATACTCTAAAAGATTTGATAAATATTTCAAACACAGTTTGGTGGATAGTAAAATCAAAGAATCCACAAATAGTCCTGCTTCTAAACTATTAAATACCAGTTGGATTTTTATCTCTAAGGGAAGCCCTCATGTTTACACACCTGTCTGATGGTTGAAGCCTGATTAAACCATTGAGATAAATCCATCTGTAAAGGCAATTTATTAACACAATCCATCTTGAGCAGCCAATGTACCCTCATTCAGCTGAGAAAACAACCAAACAAACTCCCCTCAGTCTCCTGAAGCATATCTAAGCTGTGCGAAATCTCAGTTACGCTCACATGCACCAGAAGTCTGTGCTGTCATTTAGCATCTCAGGATATATTTTGATTTCATAACTCACATTTGAAACGTAAATACACTCACAGCATGATCAGACTTCAAAAGGACTTTTGGAAAATAGTTCAGATCTCTTTTCTCAAATTCCAAAGCCTGTTATCATGAGCACATTTGGATCAGATCTCTAATCAGGGTGGAGTCGTTGTACTGCCTGGTGAGATGTGGAGAATGTGTATTGGAAACTGCAGCTGCTATCATTCCATATTATTTATATCCTGACTTTCTTGCATAGTGAGCCGCACATGTCTGATCAGGCAGAGAGAAACACATCCATGATGTAGATATGCTTCAAGAGCCCCATAATGAATAACCGAGAGAAGATAATAAATGGTGGAGGAAAGATTAAAGAGAATAAATGAGATAAGAGCTGCTCTGAAGCACCAATCAAATTCAGGAGGTTAGAGGAAGACTTTGTTTTTTTTTTGACTTACAAAACACTAATATCACATTTTCAAAGCATCTCGCTTTCATTTTTTGTAACTGTATGGGTGTTTTAATGAAAGTATCAATTATTATTATTTTTTTTTTAAATGTATTTATTTATTTATTTATTTGTGGCAATTGAATTCATACATTGTTATAGAGATTTATGTTATGTAATCACATGTTCTATGTTTATGGCTGTTCATTTATCACAAAGGTATTTCCTCCATTCATACACAAATATTCATAAACTTTTTCTTTTTTTTCTGAGAAGCAGTCAAGCTTCCCAAATAACTTAATATTTTACTCCACTAATGGATTTCAAGCTCCCATAAAGCCAAATAAGGACCAGCTATTTTGGGAAAAACAAAACAGGCTAGAAGGGAAACAGTTGAACTTAGTGTATGCAGAAGCAGTGAGTAGCCCCAGAGTGCAGCCTGGACGATGGGGCCGGGCGACACATTAGAGCGGAGTGACACATCAACCCACCCACCCCCAAATTTCATTGGTTTATAATACTGCAGCGCTTATTGGCATAGATGCTTGAGACATGAGCATGCACATTCTTTTGTTGGTGTTTTTATGAACGATCTACGCTGTTTGACTGTACTATAGAATTATTAAGCACTAATCACAGCGATTTCAGTTAGAATCAATTGGCTAATTTTTTTATTATTATTATTATTATTTTATTTTTTACTTAAGACAAATTAGTTAGATTAGTTAGATTAAGTTACAAACAAACGCTTGGTGACGGCATTTCCATTAGTCTTCTACAGGCAGAACAGAGCTGTGTAACGTGCTGCTCACATATTAAGTGGCCACGATATAATCCTATACCTATATCACGTTAAATGAAGTCAGATTTTCATATAAGCAGACACATGATTTAACATTGAGCAATTTAATAGCTGGGCAAAATGCTAATAAAAATTATCCACTGTTTGAGATTTAGCTATATTGTATAATAATATTTTGTATAATATATCTTTAAATGTATATTCTTTGTGTTTACAGTAGGATCTGTGAATAAGCACAAACTGAGGATAATAATATGATGATAAATTACTATAGTTTAGTAAGACATTGGACAAACCCACAACTGTGTCAAGTCAAGGCAAGTCAAGTCACCTTTATTTATATAGCGCTTTTAGCAATACAGATTGTGTCAAAGCAACTGTACAACATTAAATAGGAAAATAGTGTCAATAATGCAAAAAGGCAGTTTATCATTGAATTCAGTGATGTCGTCATCCAGCTCAGTTCAGTTTAAATAGTATCTGTGCAATCAAGTCGACGATATCACTGGAAATGAAGTGTCCCCAACTAAGCAAGCCAGAGGCGACAGTGACAAAGAACCAAAACTTCATCGGTGACAGAATGGAGAAAAAACCTTGGGAAAAACCAGGCTCAGTTGGGAGGCCAGTTCTCCTCTGGCCAGACAAAACCAGCAGTTCAATTCCGGGCTGGAGAAAGGTCAGATTGTGCAGAAGAATTGACTGGTTCCTGTGGTCTTGTCCCAGTGACCGTCTAGGAGACAAGGTCTTTACTGGGGATCTGTATCTGGGGCTCATCTAGTTGTCCTGGTCTCCGCTGACATTCAGGGCTATCGAGGTCATCTCTAGGTGCTGATCCACCATCTGGGCTGGATATGTACTGGATCCGGGTAACTGCACTGACCATCTGATCTGGATACTGACTGGATCCGATGGCTACAGTGACCTCGGAATAAGAAAGAAACAGACTAATATTAGTGTAGATGCCATTCTTCTAATGATATAGTACATCGGGTGTTATGGGAAGTGTTCCTGGTTACGGTTGTGCTAATTAATGCAACCTAAATATCCTTTAATGGATTTGAGTATTCCAAGATTAATAACCAAGATTTTGAAATCTTTACAATGTTTGATAGGGATTCATTGCAGTGTTGACAGAACTGGGCTACTATGGTCATACTTCCTGGTTCTAGTAAGAGCTCTAGCTGCTGAATTTTGGACTAGCTGGAGTTTGTTTATTAAGCGTATAGGTTGTAATTTAGATATATTTTTGAGATGCAAAAATGCAGTTTTACAAATGCTAGATACGTGACTTTCAAAGGAAAGATTGCTATCAAATAGCACACCTAGGTTCCTAACTGATGACGAAGAACTGACAGAGCGGCCATTGAGTCTTAGACAATGTTGGGGTTATTACATGCAGAGTTTTTAGGTCTTATAATTAACACCTCTTTTTTTTTTTTTTTTTTTTTTTCTGAATTTAGCAGTAATAAATTATTCCTCATCCAGGTTTTTATATCAACCCTGCATTCTGTTAGTTTTAATATAGATCTGAGTATCATCAGCTAACAACGTGTTTCCTGATGATATCTCCCAAGGGTAACTTGTAAAGAGTGAAAAGTAAGGGCCCTAGTACTGAGCCTTGCGGTACTACATACTGCCCTTGTGATCAGTAGACTGCTATGAATTGAAGGCGGTCAGATAAGTACAATTTCAGCCATGCTAATGTGTCTTAAATTTATTTTAAAGCACAACCGCGGAGACAAATAAGACAATAATACCAAATAGCCCTGACCATCAGTGTGAACTGGGGTTTTATGAGTGGATAATGGGAATAAAAACCTTTTAATGCTGAAACAATATATCTTTGCACATATTTTGAATGTTTTTTGTTTACTAAAACAGCTGTTATTAAATCTGATCTACAGCAAATATTATTAATGTGCTTAAGTGCGTACTTAAGAAATAAATGTTTATATCACTTCTCTGTTTTTATATGTAGGCTATTTATGCACAGATTAAATTACTGGTTCCGTGGTTCTTTCCTCAAACCAGGAACCACTGTAAAATAGAACTATATAGGCTACTTTACTGAATATCCCTTTTAGATTTTTAACAGTTATTTTAGTCATTACTTAGCCTGATAAATAAAATAAAAATATATATTAATCACAGTGAAGGTCTCTTTTACTCACCTTCTTAAAAGTCCTCACATAGCCTACCTATATTGCACAGATTTACACCTCCAAGTGATTTTATATTTGATATAGTTATACATCTAAGCATATGGCTACAATGAGTGCTAATAAATGAAACTAATTTAATCCCGTACATACACACAGATTAGAACACACGCGCACACACAATGAGGAGGTAGATACATAAATAATTGGATTGTAATACCTTATGTAATATGGGCACTTATATACTATAAAATAGGAACCTTTAAAAACTATTATGTTTGTGTTTGTTCATTACTAAAATACAGTAAATTATCATAATTTGCATACAAAAAAACTTTGTGCTGGTCCGTAGACCCTTATGGAAATAATGTATGACACGCTAATGTAAAACAGCTTTATTCAGCCTGAAGAACACGGAGGTGCCATCACCAAGCATTTATTTGTAAACAATAACTTAATCTAACTTAAATTACCATGGTTACTAAACAGATAATAAGATACGATTCTAGAGTTAGCCTGTTTCTGTAATATGGCCAAATCAATTACAAAATCGTACACAAAGGAATGTGCATGCCATGCTTCAAGCGTCAACAAGTTTTGCTGTCTTATAAACCAGTGGAATTGAGGGTGGGAGGGGCAACATGTGTCACCCTGCCCCAATGTGTCGCCCCACCCCATTGTCCAGGCTGCACTCTGTAGTACTTGGAAGCAGTTGCCACTATACATATTGCTGTCATCACATAAATACTGTGCCAATGGGGTGGATGGTAGCAGAGTTAATTGAAACTAAATGGATTCTGTGGGCACAGTGTGAGTTGCCAGCAGGCAGAGGCACAGATGGCCAATGGAGGTGAAAATGGGCATCATATGGTCACATCACGAGACCAACAACAATCTATAAAACTCCCACAAAATGTCTGTGGGGGAAATAATAATAAAAAAAATAAAAAAGAGGGAGGAAGAAATAAAGAAAGAAGAAATGTGTTTAATTTTGAAATTTTATCTGAGAGAAAGCTTTTTAGCATTACAGAAAAATTATTGCAAATTACATAAAAAAAAAAAAAAAAAAATATATATATATATATATATATATATATATATATATATATATATATATATATATATAATATTCATATATATATATATATATATATATATAATTACATTAAAAAAAAGATTTAAAATACACCAGAGATTAATTATTAGTTGGTAATTTGCACAGCTTGAAACAAATTACTATCAGAGAAAATTAATTGAGTCTGTAATACAACTATCACATATCCATGGGGAGATTAATAACAAAGCTATCATTTGATATTAAAGTAACATTCCAATGATCAAGTCAACTGGACTGGGACTCCAATGAAATTTTAATAGCTTGCTCTTATTATCTGTGAGAGATTTTCAGGAGGTGGTAACAGGTTAGTAGGGTATGAAAACAACTCTTTACATTCATATGGGACTGTAAAGCATTTCCTATTAGTCTCTAATTTGACTGAACAAGGATGAACTAAGAAGATATGTATAGGGATAGTTCACTCATATATGAAAATTATGTAAATATGTTTAAAGGAATAATTTACTCACGCTCATGTTGTTTCAAATATGTATGATTTTTTTTTTCAATATGACGACAGTGAATTGTGTCTGACAGCTTTTACATTTTCAAAAAGTGTGCAAAAGTCCCATACAAGCAGCATAAAAGTGGTCCATACAATCACTCTTGTGCTACATGTAAACGTATGCGATAGCTTTGTATGAGAAACAGAACTAAATTTAAGTTATAAATAAATAAATAAATACATGCATATATAAATACATACATACAATTCACAAAAATTTCCACCTGAAATGAACACTAGAGGCAGTAAAATGCCAATGACTTTTGATTATGGGGCAGATTATTGATTAATAAAGACTTTTGTATAGTTCCTTGCACAATAATATGTCATGACCTCAATCTATTGTTTACCAAAGTCAGTGATTTGTAAACAAATAAATTTTGGTGTTTGCATTACATAACAACCAGCTCCATATATACAGTATGGTTTATTTAACAACGTAATGTTTCTCAGTAGCTCACCTGGTACATCGTTAAACTTGCAATCCGTAGCTCTCAGGTACAAGTAATGTGAAACATCATTAAAGAGTTGAAAAACATCTTGGGTTACTTGACTGTAACCTTGTTCCCTGAAAGAGATGGGAACAAGATGCTGCATTTCATTAATGCTTATGATAACATTCTTTGTTCGACCATTTGTAAACACATGTGTCAAACAAAGCAAGAATTGATTTAAATAAACTTGGTCAATGAAGTCATTGGAATACATGCATCTGAGAGGTTATCTATAGATGTGAAACAGACACACTTTCAGGCTATACCTTTGTCTGAAGAGATGTCCATGCATGCCTGCAGTGTGACAATGAGGTGTAGCATCTCGTTCCCACTTTTTCAGTGAACAGGGTTGCAGTCAAGTAACCTAAACATTCCTTATCAAAAGCTACACTCAATGCTGCATTTCATTAAAGCTTATGGGAACGAGAATACCAACACTGCCACACTGGAAGTGTCTGGACCCCTCAAGGTCGTGTAGTGTGTGCACACAAGCATTGATGAGGTCTCAGACATGACTTTGGGATGTTTACTCAAGCACATGTGAGCCCAGAGTAGCGTGGACATCCAAACTATAGAATCTGATGAATGTGTGTGGGGAGGATCAGCCTGCCACATCACACACTTGCTGCAAGGAGACACCTTATGCTAGAACCTTAGAGGATGCCACCCCCTGGTTGAATGGGCCCTAACTCCTAAAGGCGAAGCTTGACCATGCACCTTGTAGGCTAGGGCAATATGACATCTGCCTAGTGACAGCAACACCCTGGTTGGGGCCCCCATAGCATATGAAAAGCTGCCCCGGCCCCAAACTTACGCCACTGGCTGGTTTTGGTAGAAGTAAATCTGAAGAGCATGGACTGGTAAGTCTAAGCAGGATGGTTAGACTAACAGAGCCTGCAACCCCCCCAATTCTCTTAAGAGTAGTAATATCAAAGAGAAAAAAACAAACAAAAAAAAACATATTCAGAATCAGAGGCCTGAATGGCACTGACTCTAGTCATTCAAAAGAGGTCCCAAACATACACTCATGCATTACAGCTAAGTCCCACGAAGGGAGTGTCTATCTGGTGTGCGGCTTCAACCACTTAGCTCCTCGAATGAACCGGGCGAATATGAAGAGTGCTCTCTGACAGAGACCCTGTCAATCAGAGCGTGACCAGCTGAACTGGCTGCCACATAGACTCTGAGAGTACCAGGACATGTACCTGGGGATTTTTTTCCCCCTGCACTGAAACAACTTGTCAGTGAACTGGGTCTGCATGATGTATCAAACACAAGCTTTCAAAAACACACCATCTGAGGGCATAACGTCTTCTAGTGGAGGGAGCCCTAGCACTTAGAATAGTCTGTAGTACATCAGCTGGATTCCAAGCATCTCTTAATTGGTCCCCCTCAGGTGCAAGACATGAAGGTTCCAGAGCTTTGGCTGAGGATGAAATATCCCGTGTGCCTGAGGTAAGTGATCTCTCCTGATCTGAATCAACCACGGCGCATCAAGGAGAGATATTGAGCTGAAAACCACACTCTGGTCGTACAACGAGGTGCTATTAGTAAGAAACAAGATGCTTGTTGACAAACCTTGGCCAGGACATAAATGCATAAACAATGCAGCCCAGCCCACATATGGGTCATTACATCCAGATGCAGGGGAGCTGTAGGAGTCAGAGAGGAGTAGAGGGAATATTGTGCTGTTTCCTGTGATGCAAAGAGGTCCACCTCCACTTCGTAAATTTTCTGACTATTTCGGGGTGGAGTTTCCATTTCCCATATTTCCCAGCTTGTCTGGACAGCGAGTCTGCTCCCACATTCATATTCCCCAGAATGTAAAACGCCTTGAGGGACAGGAATTTGTCCAGTAACTTTGTGCAGTAACAGTAACAATGTACAGTAACTTTCTTGCCTAGCCTGAAATTCTATGTTTAGAATAGATTTGACAAGTGCAAGGGACACCTGGGCCCACAGTGTGATTAAATCCCATATAACCCCTAAACACATTGACTCCTGGGCAAGAGAGAAAACGCTTTCCTTGGCAATGAGTCTTAACCCCAAAGACTTAAGATGAGCAAGGATGATGTCGGAGCACAAGCTCTTAAGACTGGCCCAAATCAGCCAGTCGTCGAAGCCATGCTGCATCCATGCAGGCGACAAGGCTAGGCCGAATGGAAGAACGAGATACTGGTAAGCTTTGTCCCCCGAAAGCAAACCTCAGGAACTTCCTGCACTGTGGAAAAAATTCTACATGAAAGTATGCGTCCTTGAGATCAGTTGCCACCAACCAATCCCCTGACTGGATCTGAGAAAACAATAATTTGATTCAGCCCGCAAAGTTCTAAAACTGGATGCAGCACCCCATCATTTCTGGCAACAATAAAATATTGGCTGTAGTAGCCAAACTCTCTGCCTGGGAGGAGATAATGTTCTACTACCCCTTTGTCCAACAGAGGATGCAATTCCTGTGTCAACAAATATGTTTGTTCCAGTTTCACGGTAGTGGAGACCACACCATTGTAATATGGAGGACACTACGCAAACCTTTCCCTGTAGCCTTCTTCTACAGTACTTCAGCCCGTGGAGAGATTGTTTGGCAGTAGTTTCTATGCTGCCAATTTCTTTGAAAGGGACACTAATTGTTACACTTCGTTTTTCTGGGGGATGTGAATGTTAAATGTTTTGTGTCCTGAAACACGGCAGGCAACAAAAAACATGTAATATTTCACTGGAGAAAGCTACCCCTCCGAAACACTGGTGGCGATCATATTTATTTTCTAAAACTAAAACTGAATACCTCAAAATTGCAAAAAAAAAAATAAATAATAATAAATAAGTCTGGTCCCTGGACGGGATGCCGAGGTTCTAGGTGACCTATCCCAGGAGTTAGTGAACACCATCACTTCGGCAAGAGCACCGTCTACAAGACACGCTTACGCCTTGAAGTGGAACTTGTTCGTCGAGTGGTGTTCTTCTCACTGAGAGGAACCCCGAAGATGCCCGATTGCGGTCTGGCTTTCCTTTCGGCAGCAAGGGCTGGAGCGAAGCCTGTCTCCCTCCACCCTCAAAGTCCAGGTTGCTGCTATTGCTGCAAGTCTTTAGGTAAGCATGACCTCATTATCAGATTCCTTAGGTTAAATCCTTCCCGGCCCCCCTCTTTACCCTCTTGGGACCTGACTGTAGTGCTAAAATCACTACAGCATGGCCCATTTGAGCCTTTGCATTCAGTTGAGCTAAAGTTTCTTTCATTGAAAACTCTGCACTGGCCTCCATCAAGAGGGTATGGGACCTGCATGCATTTTCGGTTGACAATTCATGTCTAGAGTTTGGACCGGCTGATTCCCAGGTAATCCTGAGGCCTCGGCCCGGCTACGTTCCCAAGGTTCCCACTACACCCTTCAAAGACCAAGTGGTGAACCTGCAAGCGCTGCCCCTAGAGAAGGCAGACTCAGCCCTGGCTTTGCTCTGTCCCATCCGAGCATTTAGATGCTACGTAGACCAGACACAAAGCTTCAGGACCTCAGACCAGCTCTTTGTCTGTTACGGAGGCCGGCAGAAGGAGAATGCCATCTCTAAGCAGAGGATGGCCCACTGGATTGTGGATGCCATAACCCTGGCTTATCAGGCACAGGGTGTGTCCTGCCCATTCAGGTTGTGAGCTCACTCAACTAGAAGTGTTGCATCCTCCTGGGCACTGGCTCGTGGCACCTCGCTGACAGATATTTGTTGAGCTGCGGGCTGGGTGACCCATAACACGTTCGCTAGGTTCTATAGCCTTTGTGTAGAGCCAGTATCCTCCTGTGTTCTCACCTCAAACGGGTAGTGGCAACGAGAGGTTCCGGTTAGTGTCGGCTTACTAAAGCTGCTCCAGAGTGTCCATACTGTAGACCCTGTTGAGTTCCTCCATCACCCTAAGCAGCTGGACGCGGCAGAACTTCTGGCGCCAGGCCTTCATGATGAATCCGTGAGAACCATGGAAGGCTGGGTTCCATATTGAGACCTAAGTGGTACTCGTATGCGTATAGTCCATGCAGGCACACGCGGCTGATCAGCGGCAGCTGGACGCAATAATTGCATGCCAATGTTCATTGGCTCGTTTAGTTTACACTCGAAGTAGATTGGTCTATCGAAGCGATATCCCAATTAGTCAGTCACCGACATGACGTCTCTGTTCCCTCCTTCAGGTAACGAGGGTTACCATACGTAACCTAGACGATAGGCTACTTATTCAAAATGTAGTGAAGTAGAGAGTAAAACTTGCTAATATCTTTGATACTCAGCAAAACTATATAGTATCCAAAAAGATACTCAAGTATAATAGTAATTAAATACTCAAGCCTCTTTTTCAGATGACATTTAGAGGAGCAACTGTACAACTTTATTAATGTTTTGGCTTATCAAAAATCCACCACTGAATAATTGTGGTCTGATTTACTGAAGACAGTCCCAGACAATGTGATGACACCAGCTGGAGTGAACCAGCTCAGATTTATTTCTACTGCCTCTGAAAAATAACTGGAAAAATAGACAGCAGCAAGTTCACCTTAGTGGATTCAAATGGACTGTAATCAAGACAAATGTTGCTTACAGGGCCAATTACATCTCAAACTTCCTGCTAGGAAGAATCCGTAGGAGAAAATCGATCGGTTATTTATTATATTCTTTCTGAGTTTAAAAAGCTTTGTGGATGCCCTTCTGAAAATGACTTCCCGCCTGATGACTCAAGAGTTTACCAAATGGAAATGCTTCAATCAGCGCATGGTTAATGACACAAAGCAAGTCATTAAAATAAGCTTTGGCTACAGCAGTACAAATGCCTCCATTTAATATATATGACAAAGGGAGGAATGCACTCCTGTCTTTAAGAGGAAATGAGATTTCACCAGTCATAGTAAATCCCTCTGAATTAATTTCAGTTAGATTACTGAATCAACAGTAAGCTAAGGTTCTGCTTTATGAATGGACAGTCATGGATCACAGCCACGGGCATTTTTAGTATGAAGTAAGATAAACAACTCATATTAGGCTGGATAAAGAGAACACAGACAGCAGTAATAAAACCAATTGCAATCTGAAGAAATTCACCACAGGTGATCTATTATTGAAAATGAACCTTCAGACTTAACTTATTTTTGTTTTCAGAACTTTCAAGAAAGGGTTTAAATCAAAACAACATTCCAAGATTGTCTTGATAAATTTTATTTACTTATTTAATTTTTATTCTTACTTATTTAGTTACAGTTAAATTCATTTCTTTGGATTTGACTTAATTTTACATCCCTACATGGCTCCATCAGCACAGAAATATGTGTGTGTGTATATATATATATATATATATATATATATATATATATATATATATATATATATATATATATATATATATATATATATATTAGGACTATTAGGAACACCTGTTCAATTCCTCATTAATGCAATTATCTAATCAACCAATCACATGCCAGTTGCTTCAATGCATTTAGGGGTGTGGTCCTGGTCAAGACAATCTCCTGAACTCCAAACTGAATGTCAGAATGGGAAGGAAAGGTGATTTAAGCAATTTTGAGCGTGCCATGGTTGTTGGTGCCAGACGGGCCGGTCTGAGTATTTCACAATCTGCTCAGTTACTTGGATTTTCACGCACAATCTAGGGATTACAAAGAATGGTGTGAAAAGGGAAAAACATCCAGTATGCGGCAGTCCTGTGGGCGAAAATGCCTTGTTGATGCTAGAGGTCAGAGGAGAATGGGCCGACTGATTCAAGCTGATAGAAGAGCAACTTTGACTGAAATAACCACTCGTTACAACCGAGGTATGCAGCAAAGCATTTGTGAAGCCACAACACGCACAACCTTGAGGCGGATGGGCTACAACAGCAGAAGACCCCACCGGGTACAACTTATCTCCACTACAATTAGGAAAAAGAGGCTACAATTTGCATGAGCTAACCAAAATTGGACAGTTGAAGACTGGAAAAATGTTGCCTGGTCTGATGAGTCTCGATTTCTGTTGAGACATTCAGATGGTAGAGTTAGAATTTGGCATAAACAGAATGAGAACATGGATCCATCATGCCTTGTTACCACTGTGCAGGCTGGTGGTGGTGGTGTAATGGTGTGGGGGATGTTTTATTGGCACACTTTAGGCCCCTTAGTGCCAATTGGGCATCGTTTAAATGCCACGGCCTACCTGAGCATTGTTTCTGACCATGTCCATCCCTTTATGACCACCATGTACCCATCCTCTGATGGCTACTTCCAGCAGGATAATGCACCATGACACAAAGCTCGAATCATTTCAAATTGGTTTCTTGAACATGACAATTAGTTCACTGTACTAAAATGGCCCCCACATTCACCAGATCTCAACCCAATAGAGCATCTTTGGGATGTGGTGGAAGGGGAGCTTCGTGCCCTGGATGTGCATCCCACAAATCTCCATCAACTGCAAGATGCTATCCTATCAATATGGGCCAACATTTCTAAAGAATGCTTTCAGCACCTTGTTGAATCAATGCCACGTAGAATAAAGACAGTTCTGAAGGCGAAAGGGGGTCAAACACAGTATTAGTATGGTGTTCCTAATAATCCTTTAGGTGAGTGTGTATATATATAAAAGATAAGACTGCAGTTAATGATGTCATGTGCAGGTTCTGGAGTAATAACTTTCACTAATTAATTGTCTTGAGATCTCTGAGATACTGCTTAAATGAATATGGCAGCTGATGAATACATCACTGTTTTTGGTTCCTTTAATTTTGCTTTATTTGATGTTTGATTCATCACGGGTTCACTCTTACATCATACTCCAGGGCTCCCTTACGCATTTAAGCACATGTGCACTTTTCAAAAATGTGTCAGGTCATAGTTCCAAACAGGTCGTAGTTGCGAATGTTTACTTGAACTGAGAGAAACATCAATTAGCTCAACTATGCTGCTAATGATGGAACTTGTGACCACAGTTGATTAACTATGCTGTTGACCTGGATGCTTAAATGGAATATAACACACATAGTTTCTGCCAATTACATGTTAATCTTGAGTACCTGTAAAGTAGAGGTATAAACCAGGGATGTTTGACAGGTGTAGCTCTCAGACAATGAGATGTCACCATCTGCAGCCTGTCAAGACAAGGCATGGCTTTACCTTGCGATAAGCTCATCAAAGTTTAATTCAGGATGTTACAATTTTTCTGTTTGATTGTTCTAGAGACAGCGAACCCTATTAACTTCACTTGATTTTTCATGAAAGCTATTGTATCACCTCAATCCTCCATCAATAAGTCATTTAAAGAAATTATCCTCTTTCTGCCATTATGTGCTCCTTGCACAGGCCATAAATTAAATATGTCAAACGAATCACTATGGTCTCACTGGGTGTGCAGATGATCTGCTCCTCTGGAAACATTTCCACTTTAAAGTGCAATGAGAGATTATTAGCGAGCTGGTTTTGAGGAAAGTTGGGATGAGAAAAAGGCTGACCGGCACAGCAGTTCAATCGGTTTTGTTCACATGTAATCACATTTTGGGGAGAGATTCATCATTCATATCTCCAAGACATCAAAGCAAACAATGCAGTGCTGGTCCACAGGGGCCCCCAGGGAAGCAAAACTAAATATGTTCACGTTTGCTGTATCAAGTGATATGTGAAGATGGCACCACATTATTTATTTATTTATTTTTTTTTTTTATCTCGAGATTCTCTCGGTTATCATCCGTGACTCAACCAGAGTCCTTGGGAGTTCCTCTCTAAGAGAATACTTTGCGTAGGATGTGTGCGGTCCCACGAAGCACAATCTTCTGAGCTTCAAAGGTACTTGGCTTCCCTGGGATCCGATTCAAATATCGGTGGAAACCTTTCCTAATGCATCCCAGGGCTCCTATCACAATTGACACTATCTGTGTTCTCATGTTCTAAGATCTGCTGATGTCGATTCCCAGGCTCTTGTACTTGATGAGCTTGTCATTCTCTTTCTCCACTATATTGTGACAGTGACGTGATATACAGCCAAGTATGGTGACCTATAAACACAACCAAAGCTCACAAACAAAGCCCATCCAAAGTGCACACACACAGCGGTGAACACACACACACACACACACACAGTGGTCTACTGGTATCACGACGTCAATAAGCAAACATGTCTTGTCCTTCTTGGTATGGATAATGATGTCTGGGCGGTTTGCACTGATGGTCAAGTCGGTAAACACCAGAGGTGGGACAAAGTCATTGTTATGCAAGTCACAAGTAAGTCTCAAGTCTTTGCCCTCGAGTCCCGAGTCAAGTCGAGTCAAAGATGAGGCAAGTCCAGAGTCGAGTCAAAAGTCAAAGCCAACAAGTCTCAAGTTGAGTCCAAAGTCCTACCATTTTAGTTTCGAGTCATTTCAAGTCCTCTTACCACAGAAATAAAATTTATACAAATCATGTATGTCTGTAAGATTTGTATGTATTTAAACCTCTTTTTATACAATGACATTAATCAAATACAGTAAAAAACTGAAAATTTAAATTTTCACAAAAAATGCTTGTATTTCAACAGCATGTTGCACTAGAACAATGCACAGCAGCTTCAGTCCTGTATTGTATTGACCTCATATTGCAAAACAGTTTAACTTTCAAATAGACATGGGTCCTTTTAGCCTAAACTTAGGGGTAACTTAAACATGTCATCAATAAAATCCTCACTCCTCAAAATTATCACTTTTGAAAAACTGGACCAACGTGATAATATGAGAGAGAGAGAGAGAGAGAGAGAGAGAGAGGGAGGGGAGAGAGAGAGATAGAGAGAGAGAGGAGAGAGAGAGAGAGAGAGAGAGAGAGAGAGAGAGAGAGAGAGAGAGAGAGAGAGAGAGAGAGAAAAATGCTTGTATTTCAACAGCATATTGCACTAGAACAATGCACAGCAGCTTCAGTCCTGTATTGTATTGACCTCATATTGCAAAACAGTTTAACAGAGTATACACTACAGTATACGATAATACATTTCAGTTTCAGTGTATGCAATATTAAGAATATTTTCACTGCTTCGCAAGTCATAAGAAAGCCCTTTCCCTCAAGAAACTGAAGTCATATGCTTTATAGCAGTGGTTTTCAAAGTGGGGACGGGGACCCCTGGGTGCCGCGAGCGGGTGCTAGGGGGGCCATGGCAAGTTGGCATGAAAAGTATAGCAAAACAAAATAATTGAATAAATTAAATAACTAAAGTAAACCAAATTAAACCAAAAATAAGCTAAACAATATTCCCATTAGTTAATATTATTATTCAAATTAGTTAACACAAACGAAGTAAAAACGATTGAGCCTATTTTGCCGACGTTTTGCACTGGGTGGGGGCGAGGCCAACTTCACGCAGTGATTGACAGGGCGGGACGGGCACATGATCGGTTCAGAATGCATTTTCAAATTGCACATTGAATTTTGCTACATTCATTGCGGGACACTTAATGGAAATGCAATCGCAAGTGTCTTACCTGTAACTGTGAGTGTAAATGCAATAAAGAAAAAAATAACATTTAAATTACAATTTTGCTACAGTTTTTGCTTGAACATGTTAAACATATATAATAATTTCTGTAATACATTTTAATTTTTTATTTTGCAACTTATAAAGCGTTAAAATTATTATTAAATTTACATATTAAAACTAGTGTATGAAATGGCAAATGTAAATTATATAATTGAATTTTCATTTTCATTTTGCACCACACATTGCACAAATGTATGGGAAAATTCAAATTTAAATACAGAAATGCATTGCCATTTTGCATATTACATTCAAATTAAATATTGCTACACATAAGCTTCCATACAGTTCAGCTTAGTTGTGATTAACCAAAATTATATAAACGACCTCAATGAGGCAGCACACCAGCAACTCTGAAACTGAATAATTGAAAGAGTAAAACTGGAAGGCCCGTTTCTTGTCTCATGTGTGTTGGAGAGACTGAGATATACATTTGTGTTTATCCGTCTAGCAGCAAGGTAGAAATGGTACTTTAAAACAGACATTGACATGATGTTGGCGAGGTTTTCCATCTGAGTGTGAACCAGCAAGGGAGACTTGCGTTTACTGTCTCGTTGATACAGTAAATATGCAGCAGCTAGTAAGTTACGGTACATCCAAAAAGGTGCTTAGCATTCTTTCAAAACTTACCTTTCTTTGTGCAACTTCAGGTGTCGAACAAAGTTGGACGTTGTGGCAGCTCCGTCTGTAATCTTCGACCCGCATGTTTTGCAAATTGCAACTCGTTTTTTGTCGACTACCTCGTAATTTTTATAGCCAAACGAAACTATCTTTGGTATCATTTTGCCAACTGGCGCATTGTTGCTTGTTGCGCTTCAGTGGTTGTCTTGCAATGTGTCTGCTTAGATGCTGTCGAATCAAACCAACGTGGGACTACAGTGATTAGATGTCGTGCAGGCAGCGCGCGTGTTCTCTGCATGCATACAGGTGGGGCACATTTTTTTCACAGATGCAGATACAATGAGAGCGGCGCGGCCATGTGAACATTTTTTTCCCCAGGTTTTCATGGGAAGTAGCAAGTCTTCTCGAGTCAAAAGGCGCAAGTCCAAGTGAAGTCACAAGTCATTGATGTTAAAGTCCAAGGCGAGTTGCAAGTCTTTGTACATTTTGTCGAGTCGAGTCTGAAGTCATCAAATTCATGACTCGAGTCTGACTCGAGTCCAAGTCACATGACTCGAGTCCACACCTCTGGTAAACACACCCTTGTCCCACATGATGTTACATACGCCTGTGTTTACTACTGGTTGTGGGATATTCACATACCACTTGTCGGGCACTTCAACACCAAGTTCTTTGCAAATTGTCCAGTGGATATAGCTTGCAACCTTGTTATGTCACTCCTTATAGTCTGTGCCAGCAAGTGTGGAGCAACCAGAAATGGTATGAATGACTGTTTTCTCAGTTACTCCACACATTTTACATTTACTCTTGACCTGCAGGTTGAGGATCTTGCGTTGGTAGTACCTGGTGTTAAGTGCTTGATCCTGGGCGGCAATGATCAGGCTCTCCGTTTCTCCTTTCAGGCCAGAACTTTGGAGCCAAGCTAGGCTGACTTCCTTGTCTACAACTGGCTCATTCAGATATTTGAAGAACTTGCTATGGAAAGCCTTCTCCTTCACACACTTGATCTGATCTTGTTCAATATTTTCTCTCAGTACTCCCGAGAGAACTCCTGCTCGGCTTTTCACCCACGGTTTTAGTGCTCTCTGGATGATCCTCTTGTCTGGCAAGACCAAAGTGTTTGCGGATCTCATTCGCCATTTTCATCAGGGAATACTTGGTTTTGCTGACTTCATGCTTCTTTACCATCTTCATGAGCTTTTACTACCTTGCTCAATGTATTTGCTAAGGCTGATGATGGCGATTTTGTATGCAGACTCAAGCTCAATAAGCCCTCAGCCACCGTCGCATCTCTTGATGTATAATAGGTTTGCCTCTTCTTTTAGGTGGTGCATACCGTGCATCATTAGCAATTTCCTTGTCTTCCTGTCCATCTTCCTGATCTCCCAGCATGTCAAAGCTGTGTGTGGGGACAGGGACTGCTAAACAGTTGATAGCACTGATCTTGTCCTTGGCTTTGAGCTTGCTCCTAAGTACCAGGAGGACTTGGCGGTAGTACTCCTAAGCAATCTAATTCTTCATCTCACTGCGCTGAATCCCATCTCCTTCATCAATGCCCAGGAACTTGTACACTTTGTCCTGCTCAAGGTTCTTGATGGACGAGCCTCCACTCAGCTTTGCATGTATGCCTCTCTTGAAGACAGCAGTTGCGCATTTGTCTTGTCCAAACTTCATTCGGATGTCGTCACTGAACGTCTTGGCGATGTGCATTGCCTGCCTGAGCTGCTTCTCGTCTCGTCTCTCCAATACCTTGCCTGCTCAGCATGTTCAAGGGGGTTATGCTGCTAAGGCTGAACAGCAAGGAAGTCCCCATGGAAGAGTCCCTGTTTGATGCCAATTGATCATGTCTTGATGCTGCCTTTCTGGTGGAAAAGGTGCATCTCTGTCTTCCATTCCTTCATTGACGCTTCGATGAACTGAATGATGGTTGGACTCATGCGATAGATCTTCAGAGCTTCCAAGATCTATGAGTGAGGGATTATATCGAATGCCTTCTTGTAGTCAATGCAGGCCATGTTCAAGCTCTTCTTATTGGCATCTTCAGTCACAATCTTGCTAATGAAACTTAGTTAATTTCTCCTGTCATGTGTTGATGTAGAGCATTAAAACTCTTGAGCCAGAAATTTTGCAGCTTGTCTGGACCAGGGGATCTCCAGTTCAGGTAGCCTACAGTTAGCTAGCTAAGATAAACACACTTAAATTTAAATGCCTAAACCTAAACTTCCATTGTAATGACTTGTTGTCCAAAAAAAGAGAACACTATATTATAGAGAACGTTTTTACTCCACAGCTGCTTCCTTTTGTGATCTGATGTGGCTTCTTGTCACAGAATGAAGCAGAAAATATGTTCTATACTGTAAAAAGCATATGGTAAAAAGGCTATGTCGATTATTAATGGATTACAAATATACTTAATTATGATGGAAATACCAGTGATGGCTTGAATAACACAGATAAATTATACATTGTCACAACTGAGTGTTTATTGTCTTTGTTTTATCATTCAAAATGTTTATATCTTATGTTTACTCAGTTACAGCAATAGCAATGTCTGTCCATATTAGGGATTTCCAGAGTTATATTCGTTTTGTGATGCATATGTGGAGTTTCTGCACGAGGGCGCCCTCTGTCGTCCAGTATAAATGAAACAGACATATGGGGCCCTATTTTAACGATCTAAACGCAAAGTGTAAAGCGGAAGGCGCAGGTGCACTCAGAGCGTGTCCAAATCCACTTTTGCTATTTTAACGACGGAAAAACGGTCCGCGTGCCGGGGCGCATTTTTGGAATGGGTTGTCCCTATTCTCTTAATGAGTAATGGGCGTAACGTTCAATAAGCCAACCAGAGTGTCATCTCGCATTCCCTTTAAGAGCGAGATGTGCTCGCGCCATGGTGGATTGCTATTTACATGGCGGAATTTGTTGGAGGAAAAGATGAAGCTTCTCAAGCGTAGAAACCGATCTGCTCGTAGGTTAAATTAAAGCGTGCGAGCAGATCATCTACGGGACAAGCAGGAATCCACCAAAGCTCCGCGCGACGAGTCAGTTAATATATAAGTGTGTGTATTGGCATGATTGTTCAATTACTTCGCCAATTTCATTCATCATTATAAGTAGTAAAAGGCTGAATTGCAAATCGGTAGCATAATTCTAATACACGCAATGACTATCCATTATTACATTTTTATATTTATGTAGCCTAATATTCTTTTACACTGTAATCCTTTTGTTTTTAATATTTGGCATGTTTGTGTGATGCACATCCCTGTGTGTAATAAGCAAAGTCAACGCGCACTGTGGACCCGCCCAGAGGCGCATTTTCTACCAACGCGCTCTTTAAATTACAAAAAAATATTGCGCCATTGACTTAAGACTTTAGACCAGGTTTGAGTTGGTCTATGGCGCAGTCTATTTTCAGCTCTTTAAAATAACAATGCGCCAGCAATGCGCCTGAACACACCTCTTTTTTAGACCAGAACGCCCATGGGTACACAAATGGGCGCAAATGCATTTGCTAGTAAACACACTTGCGCTGCGCCTTGCGTCGCATTGCACCGGGTGTATGATAGGGCCCTAAATGTGTTTATAGAGCTCAATAATGGCCAATCCACCCAATTTTGCTTATTTTTTATTTTATTTTTTTGTTAAGTATCAGTTCAGACACCGTTTAGGCACTGGTACCATTTTAAAAGTATCAATTTGGCACCGGTATCTGAAAAAAAACAAAAAACAAAAACAAACTATACCAAACCCTACGTATCAATATTAGACTCTGATGTACTGAGTATTTGAGTCGATTTCGCCTGATGACTGACCTGATGAGCGATGGTTCTCACCCTGCCAGACATGACACCTGTGTCTCCAATATCACAGGTCCCATTTACGTCTTTCAATTTGTTTCTCTTTGACCACACATTCATGGTTTGTTTCAATGCCCACTCTGTTAGTTTACCCTATAAAGGGCTTATCCAGGCGGCACCACATGGAGGTGGAGCTTGGGACTTCACCACGCTTATTATTATTATTATTATTATTATTATTATTATAAATATACAATATCAGAGTTTTTTTAAGACAAAAAAAGTGTAGTTTTTAATTTTATTATTATTATTATTATTATTAATAATAATAATAATAATACAAATCTTTACAATTTGACTTTATCATTTGGTATGTCAAAAAAAATTATTTTAATTATTTACATAATTATGTTGATCAATCATAAATACGCAAAGATACTGTATCAAACTAAACAAAGATAACTCCCAAAAGAAGATAATACAATCATTTATTTAATCCATGATTGAAATGTGTTCTATAACTGTTAATTGTTAATGAATCATCATGACTATATACATTTAATTTGTACATCTGCACACAGTAGTTTGTGATTGCTGGTAGTGAAGTTATAGTGCCTAAGCTTACCTGAATTATGCCATAATGTTTTGATTAAATAAATTGAATGACTGAGATGCAAAACAGCAAGATGATTACATTAAATTTAATAGCAAACAATTAAATATTTATTCCTTATTTTGACTAACTCCATCATGCAATTTATTACATTTATTAGTTTACTTAAAGGATTAGTTCACTTTCAAATAAAAATTTCCTGATAAATATACTCTCCCCCATGTTTTCCAAGATGTTTACCTCTTTATTTCTTCAGCTGAAAAGAAATTAAGGTTTTTGACGAAAACATTCCAGGATTATTCTCCTTATAGTGGACTTCAACGGCTACCAAACGGTAGCTTTACATGATACCAGATGAGGTATAAAGGTCTTATCTTGCGAAATGATCAGTCATTTTCTAATGTATTACGTATTACGTGAACTCATGGATGCACATCGCAGAGCAGTTCAAGGCAAGCATTTCCGTTTATAAAGCATATACATAGAAAATGACTTTGACCTTATTCCTCGTCTGTTATCGTGTAGAACCCTTTGAAGCGGCACTGAAACTGTAATTTTGACCTTCAACTGTTTGGTAGCTGTTGAAGTCCACTATAAGGAAAATAATCCTGGAATGTTTTCATCAAAAACTTAATTTATTTTTGAATAAAGAAGGAAAAAGAAACATCTTGGATGACATGGGGGTGAGTAAATTATCAGGAAATTTTAATTTGAAAGTGAACTTAAAGTTAAAGGTTAAATGTGCTGCTTCCAATAATAAAATAGATTGTGTTCTGAAGCCCATTAAAATCTCCAATCAGTTGTGTTTTATATGCAACATAATATGGAGTTATTTATCTCTCAGGGAATTTCCTCAAAGCGAGATTAATCCATCATTAACTTCCACTTTCGACAGATTCAGGATGCTCTGACATCTCAAACGAGTGATAGCTACCAGCAAAATGTTTAATTTGACAAGTTACATCCATCTTTGTTTATTATTATTGCAGTACAGCTGTGTTGTTAGACAGTTTAATAATGCCTGAAGCAGCAGATGAGAACAAATCAGTTTTTATTCCTAATTCACATAACATATTTTGTGAAAAATATGAAAAACCAAACATTTGTTAGTACATAAGTCTGCTATCATCAATCAATTGACTGAAAAAAATGACAATGGACAAGACTGTAAATTACTATTTAATGTTTACTATTATTTATTTACTTTTATTACTATTTATGATTTACTATTAATAAATTACTATAATAAGATTTGAGGTTTTGAAGTTTCACATAAAAAGTATTCCATGTTATACTCATAAGAAAAGTGGTTTTATACAGTACCAGATTTGTACCAATATAACTTTTTCTCTTTTTTTTTTTTTTTTGGTGTTAAATTCACTATTAAAAATAAAGTTTATTTATTTTCATTGATGGTTCCATGAAGACCCTTATTATCCATGTAACCTTTACATTGCACACAGAGAGAGAGACTGGGTGTGTTTTATGCATAAACCCAAGTACTAATTGAAAACTCTAACAAAATATGATCTTACAATGGATCATAAAGTTGATATCTCTGTTAATTAGAGAAGAAGAGAGAAGTATCTTCAGCTGAAAAGAGCTGCTCAAACTTGCATATTCTGTAAAAAAAAAAAAAAAAAAATGAAAAGCAAAATAGACAGGATTAGTAGGAAACCAGTTATAATTTGAAAGGTAAAATGTATAGACATTGTAAAAAATAAATCATTTACCCGTTGAGAATGTGTTGACAGAGTGTATTTGGACCGTTGAGTTCCAGAAAATCAATAAGGAGGTGTTTTTTTTTTATAGTTACAGTTTTTATTTGAAAAAATAAAAAGGCTGGAATAAAGAACTCTAATTTCCAGTACAAAGAACATTTTAAATTTATTGTCATTCCATAAAAAAAAAAAAAAAAAAAAACTTTAACATTCACAGGATCTGATTTTTGATTTTTAAAAATTACTTTCCACTATATATATATATATATATATATATATATATATATATATATATATATATATATATATATATATATATATATATATATATACACACACAACAGTTATTTTAGGAACTGTTGATTGAAAGGTTCTTTGGGTAACCGAAAATAGTTCTTCTATGGCATTGTTGTGAAAACACTAATTTGGGAGCTTCATTTTCAAGTGTAAGAAAATAACTTATTATTTAAACAACCATCTTAATGTAAGTCTTCTGAAGTCATATGTTAGCTTGAACATGAGGAAGAACAAATTAATTATAGTTCTCAGTTGGCCTAAAGATGCAGGAACACTGTCATGAGGCAACACACCTTCAGCAAACTGTGAAACTAGCAGTGAAACACAGCAAACAAAGAAATTAGTTTGTCTGCAGACAAACCTTTTTGCAGAGGAAATGAGGAAAAGCCTAGAGAAAAGAAATGCAATTATAGGCCCAATGGGATTCCAGATCGTTGTAATTAGCTGCGGTTATAAGAACACATCACCTATTTGAACATTACCATGAGCAACTAAACACAAACAATCCTCAAAGAATTTCTATTCTACAGCTCTTGACAAACAATTGTCTAACTGCACAACTGTTTAGAGTTGACTGAATCTGTTATTTAGTTATGTACTGCACATAAAGTAAATACACCATTTGCATTCTTACATCACCAGTGTGGAGAATGTAATTAGCACCTATACACCTAATTGTTTATTTTATTTTATTTTATTGTAATTTTATTTCGCAGACCTTTTTGTGGCTGCTTTTTGTAGTTACATTTTATATGTAACATGAGAGACAGATCAGAGAGGAAAGATGCTGAAAAATTTAGAAGTCATGTCACATGAATCATTTAGTAGCAATAATACAACATTGTTGCATCTACACCAGAAGTATGAGTTCAGTAACATAAAGCAGAATAGAAAAGTGCCTTACTTACAACTTCCTTTTAAATGACAACAAAATAAATTGCCTAATTTAATGCAGCAATAATCTTAATCTAGTGAAGAAGAAAATAAATAAATAAATAAAATCTCATTACTTTTACGACTTTAAATAATCACATTGCAGTGTTTTTGGTATTATGCCATAATTAATGTTACTAAATGATTCAAGTGATTCAACTTTAATGTAAAATATACTAGTGAAAGGATTTAGACCAGTCATCCAGTCCAGCTACGTTCAATTTCATCAGCTCTCTTTGGATGCACTCCACTTCAGCTGAAACCTTACAATCAGCGTCTAGGAGAGGCACTTCGGCTGATGACACCATAAAGCATCCAAACCCAACCTTTATACTGATGACATTTATATCCTCAGTACAAGTGCAGAAAAGCAATATGAATTGGGCTGCCTTTATTGATCAGTTTGGTTTTGAAAAAACCTTTGAAATCTCATGACACAGAGACCTCCTTCCAACCTGGCATTTAATGTGTTCTCTTTTTAAATGTTCAAAACCTGATCTGAGTTCCGTGAGAGGTTTTTATAATGAGGCAGATGTTCAGAATATGGCATTTGCTCTTACTGAGTGCTTTTGCTTTGAGAGCAGGACCACTGATTTGTAGGACACTGAATGAAAAACTCCTGCTCAAACACAGCTTTGAGAAACTGTACTTTTATTATAATTTAATACTTAAATGTAAAAATTGTGTTATTTTGAAACTATAATAGATTATAAAACATTCACAGTTTGCATTGTGATTTCTCTGCGAGTGACCACAGGATTCAACAATATATTAATTTTGAAAGAAAAATAAATGAATACCACTTTCAAACACGAAATAAATTATTGGTACATATATATATATATATTTAATTGCATACACATGTGATGAAATTTCCAGTCATATCAGTGGCATAGAAAAATCTATTTTATTCTTTATAATGGTGGTTGAGATCACATGACCAGCCGCATACTATTCACTTTATCCTGGTAAGTCAACAAATGCAAATATCTGTACATAAGTACATAAACCAGGATTATTATAAGTTTACTGAAACTTTTTTACAGTTGTCATTTTAATTCTAATACTTGTATGTGCAAGAAGTTATGTGTTTTTGCCATTTTTATTAGTTCAGTAAATATTTCTATTTATTTTTCAGCTTTATTTTTATTCCAGGTTTCGTTTTTTTTACTTTAGTTGCCAGGACAACATTTCAATTATCAACATCAATTTTAATTTCATTTAACAAACATTTTGTAATGGTATTAATTTTAGTTTTTTTTGTTAACAATAACAACACTGAAGGAATGGATGATTCTAGCTATGCCAAACTAGTAGAGCGTGACACAATCATTACAGACTATAGCTTTCATAAAAACAGAAGGAGACTGTTTGACCAACAAGTAAAGCAACAGTGCATCATTCCCATCCACACAAAGCAAACTGCGCTAATCACATCAGTAAATAAATCCATCATTGCGGAGCCTGGTCAGTAAACCTCTGTTGAGCTCAGTGGCTTCAGTGTGTGGCTTTGTTAGATCTCTGTGGCTTTATCCTGAAGGATGAAAGGCTCTGAAGACTCACATTACACTCACTGAGGGATCCAGAGTAAATGACAGGATGATCACTTCTGCCCGTCCTGTATTTATCAGAGTCAGAGCTGCACAACAACATGGCTTCTGTCACAGCTTTCTCACTATGTTTCTGCTTGAACCTACAAAAAGAAAACACTGTCATTATTTGTTTACTCATTCTCATGTTGTTCCAAACTTTCTTTATTCCGTGGAACACAAATGGAGAAATTCAAGCTTCAAAAAGTAAGCAAAAACAACAATATATGTCCAAAACATATTATATTCCAAGCCATATGATAGCTTTGACGAACACTTAAAAATTTCAGTTGTTAAGCCCCAGACACACTGCATGATTTTTGGCTGTCCCAGACGAAAGATTGGCATCGTGAAACAATCGTGGTAATTTCTGTGATCGTGACTCCTAATCGGTGATCCTATGTTGTGCAGTGACAGAGGTTCAAAGACGGCCATTGTCACAGTCTTGTGACCAAAGATAGACTACGGTAATTTTCTTGCAGTGTCAGAAATTCAGCATGATCATTGCATAATGTGTTTGCAGTTATGACCCATGTTTACTGACCAACCAATAAAACTGCGACATGAAATCAACGCTACAATGGCGCTAAAAGAAAACTGCTTACCTCAAGCTCTTATTCCTTCCTCTTTCGCCGCTTCCACTTACAACTGTCAAGTGTGATTCATTATGCTTTTTTTGTTTACCACTAGCGCATGCTATGTTTTATTCTTCTATAGAAATTATGCTTCATAGCCTACAAGTCAATAGGTGTCATCATCGTACAGTCTACATGCATGTCGTACCCAAGTTTAATAGATCCATGTTGCACAGTGCGACCAGCGATGATCTTATAGAATTGTTAAAATTGTGCAGTGTGTAGAAGGCTTTACTCACCTTTTCGGTTGTCCCAGACGAAAGATTGGCATTGCGAAACAATCGTGGCGATATCTCGTAAACGGTGGTCCTATGTCGTACAGTGATAGAGGTTCAAAAACGGCTGTTGTAAAGGTCTTGTTACCAAAGATAATTTTCTGACAGTGTCAGAAATTCAGCATGATCATCACAGAGTGTGTTTGCTGTTACAACCCACGTTTACTGACCAATAAAACCAATAAAAATGCGACACGGTGCTAAAACATAAAACTGCTTACCTAAGGCTCTTATCTTTTTCTATTATATTTTTCTCTTTCGCCCCTTCCACTTACACCACACAAAAACTACAACTGCAAAACTGTGATCCATCATTCTCGTTCTGTTTACCACTAGCATGTGCTGATGATGTTTTATTCTTCTATAGCAACTTGTGTCGTAGCCTACGAGTCAATAGGTGTCATCATAAATGTCTGCATACATGTCGTACCCAAGTTTATCAGATCCATGTCACACAGTATGATTTGCAACAGTCTTATAGGATTGCTAAAATTGTGCAGTGAGTAGAAGGCTTAAGTTGTTTACCCTGAAATATCAGTTGCAAAATCATTCTTAAGGTACAGTGACTTGTAAGACAAATGTCTTCTGTTTCTTTCCCACGCTTCTTTCCAAACATCTGTTCCCAGGAATTTGTACATTTAGTGAGCAGGTAAAAAAAAGAGTAGACTGCTTTACGGCAACAACAAATGCATGTGTACAGCTATCCACAGTCAAAACCACTAGAAGGCAAGCCTGCAACCTTTAGTGCTCCAGTCCCTGCTGCAGAGAAACACCCCATAACAGAACATTACTATGTTCTGTTCAGAACATTATCTCCATGCTTTAATGAAGGAATGCTGTTATTTGGATGGTGAGCCGTATTGGATTTTTGCCAGACATGAGGCCACATAATTCAGTTTTAGTGAAATCTGCCTCAGAATCGTCAAATTGCATTTTGTCGTGATTGCATGTAGCCTTTCTTGAGGAGTTTTTCTTTTTTTTCTTTTTTTGGCCAACCCTCCCATACAAGCCACATTTGTAGATAATTTGTGATATTGATAACACATGCACACAATGACCACTCTCTGTCATAAATTCCTATGACACTATAGAGTTGCTGTAGGCCTCTTGGTCGCCTCTCTGACTGGTTTCCTCCTGGCTTTTTCATTCAGTTTCGAGTGATGTCCTGATCCAGGGAGAGTCTGTGATGTACCAAATACCTTCTACTTAATAATAATGGTTTTCACTGTGCTCCTAGGTATTGATGATGCCTTTGATTTATTTATTTATTTATTTTTTGTTGTTGTATCCATTTCCTGACTTATGTCTGTCTACAACTTTATCCCAGAGAGCTTCTGACTGTGCCTTGCCACACACAGTTGATTGTTTGCTTCAATTGCACTACCAAGGACTGAAATGCTCCATGAAAGCTCTTTTCATGCTGAGCTAATCAAAATGACCACAGCTGATCACAATTGAAGGTAAAATGGCTTTGTGTGCCATTGAGAAGGTGATTGGCTAGACCTGATTGAGTTTACAAGTCATTTTTAGGAAGGGGTGATCCTTTTTCCAACTGAATGATTATTTTTCCTGAAATGTTGGTGTTATATCTTTCACTTGGATGGATAAAACAAAAAAAAAATGTGTCCGTCTACATTTCAGGCTTTTTTTTTTTTTAATGGGGAGTGATTCTTTTTGATACCCACTGTACGTGTATAGACTGTACACTGTGCAAATAGTAGAAATAGTTATATGGCAATATGTTATTCTGAACATAGTCAAGGACAAGGTCAGGAAACTGACAGAGACGAGACTTCACAATAGTACAAAATATACAAAATAAAAACTCCCAGAAACATCACATATGTCAAGTGTTTGTTTGTCCTTGTGTACTGTAGGTGCGGGTGCTTATATTTTGACAAAATCCCGCAACATTTAACATCACTGATATTGAAGTAAAGCCAATAAAGTGAAGATTTCTTGGAGAAAGTGTTGAAACCACACTCAACATACACACTTCTACAACCAGAATGATACAATTCATGTAAATATACACAAATAATGTATCTTATTCCTGACATGTTTAAAGGGGTAATATATTGCGATTTCAATTTTTCCTTTCAAGCTTGTGGTGAATGAAGAAGATCTGTAAAGTTGCAAAGACTAAAGTCTCAAATCCAAAGAGATATTCTTTATAAAAGTTAAGACTCTGCCACGCCCCCCTAAAACGGCTCATTCAAACACGCCCCCACATGTCAATGTCACTATGTGGAAATATTTGCGTAATGCCGCCCAAATGTTCACGCAAAGAAAGAAGGCGTGGTTTCAGTAACCGCAGTTAGTGTTGAAGCAGCCATGTCAGGGAGATGCTGTGTGTATCTAGGCAAAAGCACTTTATTTGGCTTTCCAAAAGGAGATTCTTTAAGGAATCTTTAAGATTACTTACAACAGAACAGCAACGCATTTTATGGAAGACCATTTCGTGAACCTAGGAGAGGAGGTAATTCTGACTTTGCTACGACAATCTGACGCTTCTGAATCACATACTGTAAGTATATTCTGTTTTGCGCGTTGTGTGTGTGTGTGTGTGTGCGCGCACGCGTGGTTAGAGAGAAAGAGAGACAGGGTCACACAGTGGAGTCAGCTGTCTTAACTGTCCATGGCTTGTGTACTGCAAACACATACAAGCTTCATCACTGTGTCTGTCACGTTTACATTTATTTTGAAAAACGAAGCTCGCAATATGGAAAGGGGCGTTACATTTCTGACGAGTGCTTGCAGTGTTCGGCCAATCACAATGCTGGGTCATTTGGCCAATCAGAGCAGACTGCGCTTGTCAGAAGGAGACAATGACGCATTTGAGAGAGGCGGGGCATAAAGGACCTACAATAATGTACAGTTCTTGAAAAATGTGTTTTTTGAACATTAAAACATGTCAACATATTCTTTTACACCTAATACACAAAATAATGATCTTTAAAAAGCATCATATGACCCCTTTAAAAATCTCCTCCCCCTAGCAAAGCAAAAATCCATAGTTTTCTGATTGAAATGCAGTCTCCAAGATGTTCCAAGGCCAGGTTATTACTTAACTGCTCAATTCCTATAGATCTAAGCATACCTCGGTCATCTGCTGGAATAAATTCAATATTCACCTAGTATTCCCTCCGAACACCACCTCTGAATAGATAATGGAGGTTCCAGGGACCAAAAGATACTGATTATGTTGAGAAAGGTTCAGACCTCACAACAGTTGCATCTCAATGCCTCACTGCCCAGAGTCTCTGTGCATTAACATCTTCCTTAAATTCATTTTAGGCTCTGTCTAGCTGGTCGTGGCCTCACAGGGTGATGCTGTGCCAGGGTGATATCGACTCTGACACATGCTTTGATCAAGAGCCTGTGCACTCCTAACGTGCCCTGAGAACTGTAATAGCTAGCAGACCAGCTGCTCGAGTACCTTCTCACTTTCTGACAGCACAACGTCGTGTAAAGTACCAACATCATCCTTGCACAGATTGCCTTTTTGTCTGTGAGGTGAACATTAGATGTCATTGGTAGCAAACAGGCCGGAACTAATAGCGTTGGGGTTCCTGAAACAAATCATTGCAAAATGTACTGATTGAAGATTCTGGAAATGTAATTAAACTATTTTGAAATTATTTTGGGGGGGCCATCAGAACATGTTAGAGCAGAAGACACTTGCATGGGAAGACACAATGAGATCTTAATGAGCTGGCAATGTGCACATTTATAGCAGATATGTGCCTGTGTGTGTGCAATGCAAGAAAACCACAGTGAAAGTGGTATGAGTTTTGACCAAACAAGATCAAAATATTGCGACCTACACCTGCCCACTTTAATATCTCCAAAACATTGATTGCTTTTTGAACCAAACCTAAACAACAAGCCCAAACATTTCTTAAAATAAGTGGGCATGTTTACCCTTTAAAGTGCAAGCAGTGCAAATCAGTCTTACAAACATATATGTATATATATATATATATATATATATATATATATATATATATGTATATGTATGTGTATATATATATATATATATATATATATATATATATATATATATATATATATATATATATATATGGGGGCATGGGTGTTATATGTCATGGGACAAGTCATTCATTCATGCATTCATTCATTTATTGGACATAAAGGAGTCCAAGGTGAATAAACATTCGATTTTCTTTTTGCCATCAAAATATAAGCACCCGCACCTACAGTACACAAGCACAAGGACAAACACCTCACATATGTGATGTTTCTGGGAGTTTTTATTTTTTATATTTTGTACTATTGCAAAGTCTCTTGTCTCTGTCAGTTTCCTGCCCTTGTCCTTGACTGTATATATATATATATATATATATATATATATATATATATATATATATATATATATATACACACACATATACACACACACACACACACGTGGTCAGAATTGTTGGTACCCATGGTAAATATGAACAAAGAAGGCAGTGCAAAAAAACAAAACAAAACAAAAAAAAACACAAATATCTAACCTTTCATTGAACTAAAGCAATTGAAAATGGGGGGAAATCTCATTATGATTTTTTTTTTTTTTTTTTCAAATACACGTTGGACACAATTATTGATAGTCCTAGAAATTCGTATGAGTAAAATATCTATGAAGTATATGAACATGAAATTATCCAGACATGGCTTCCTGTTTCACAGGAATATAAGTAGGAGGGAAAAGGAAGGACACATTCCTTTAAACTTCTATCACAATGAAAAAAAAAAAATAAATAAATAAAAAAAAAAATAAAAAAATAAAAAAATAAATCTGCCTGGAAAAGGATGTGTGTCTATATTGTCCTAATACACGGTGAGGAGTAAAGTTTGAGTGGTTAAAGACTCTCCAAGAACCACGGATGGAGAATTACATAAAACAGTTGAGTGTCAGGGTCAGAAAACCTTAAAAAATATTAATTAAATAAATAAATAAGTAAAAAAAATAAAACAGCACTTACACCACATGTTGTTTGGGAGGATTTCAAGAAAAAAAAAGAAAAAAAAAGGAAAACATGTTCTCATCCCAAAACAATTCCCAGCATATTCAGTTGTCAGACACGACTGGATTTTCAAATGGCACTGGCTTTTATGGTCAGATGTAACTAAAAAAAAATATATTTTTTAGCAGCAAACACTCAGGATGGGTTTGGTGAACACAGGGATAAAAAGTACCCCATGTGTACAATTAAAAATATTGTTGTATTTTTAATGTTGTGGGCCTATATTTCTGCTGGAGTTCCTGGACATCTTGTGTAGATACATGGCATTTTTGATTCTATCAAATACCAACTGATAAAAAAAAAAATCTAAAAGTGACTGACTCTGTTAGAAATCTTATAATGGACCATGTTTGGATCTTCGAACCGGACAATAATCCAAAAACAAACACAACAGAAACAACACAAAAATGGGTCACTGGGCACAAAACCAAGCTTCTGACCTGAACCATAGAAAAGGAGTGTGGTGAACTGAAGAAGAGAAGCACCATCATGGAGCTGTGAATCTGAAGGGTCTGGAGTGATTCTGGATAAAGGAATGGTATCTGATCTCTTGCCGGGTGTTCTCTAACCTCATCAGACATTAGAGGAGAAATCTCTGTTAAACTGGCAAATGGAGGTTTCAAAAAGTATTGAATAAAAAGGTACCTTTAATTGTGTCAAATGTGTATAAGAGAAAAGCATTTATTTCATAATAATACCCCCCCCCCCCATTTTAAATTATTATTTGCCAGTGAAAGGTTAGCTTTATGTGATTTTTTTTAATAAAATATCAAAAGGATTAACAATGCATATTTATTTTTACAGCCTCCTTTGGTCATGTTTACCATGGGTACCAACAATTCTTACCATGTGTGTGTGTGTGTATATATATATATATATATATATATATATATATATATATATATATATATATATATATATATATATATATATATATATATATATATATATATATATATATATATATATATATATATATATATATATATATATATATATATATTAGTTTATTTAGAATATATTTAGCAATCACACAAAATAACCTGAGATTCACTTGCAAGTGCAGTTAAACAGTTTATAAGAAACAATCAAAATTGACTTTTTAGCATCATTACTCCAGTCACATGATCCTTCAGAAATCATTCAAATATTCTGATTTGCTGCTCAATTAATAATAATGATAATGATAATAATAATAATAATAATAATAATAATAATAATAATTATTATTATTATTATTATTATTATTATTATTATTATTATTATGTTGAAAAGAGCTGAGAAGATTTCTTTCAGGTTTTTTTTATGAATAGAAAGTTCAAAAGAACAGCATTGTTTGTAACATGATAAATGTCTTTATCATCACTTGTGTGCTAAATAAAAGTTTTATATACTGACTCCAAGCTTTTAAATGGTATAATGAATATTGTTACACTTGGAGTAAAACTGGAGTAATGATGCCATTCTTACTGACATTATGCTAGTAACATTATAACTCATTATTTTTTTTTTAATCGTATTGCTGTTTATGTTATAGAACATTAAAAAAAAAAAACAAAAAAAAAACATCCTGGCATGGTGAGACATTTAGATGCTGTGAATGAAACTTTATAATGTTTCACTTGATAATACTTTTAGTCAGGAATCATAGTTTGAAAAAAGTCCAACTAGTAAAATGTATACAGTATATGTGAAAACTTATACAAGTAGGATAATAAAAAAAAGACTTAATCATGTTTATGATCTCTGCTTGATCAAGCCGCTGCATCAATAATCTAAAGGTAATCCAAAGCTTCTTGAGGTGAATTCTTTCTTATTTGTCACAGTAAGTCTTTTCTGCTGTGAATTCAGTCTTATTCCTCTCAGCGCAAAGCGAAAAGTAAAATGTAAAAAACTTGCTGCTTTGTTTGTTATGGGGCCATTTACACACCGCTCGCTTTACGTAGACAATTGTAATATCAATAGCGCGCTCGGCCCGTTGGCATTGTCACATTAGATATAATGAATGGAGACGTGAAAGACTGTACTTTGCGTTGGTTTCATATGGATTACTTTATCACAGAATATTTGTTTTCGATAAGACTTACTTTAAAAGTAGACGTGTCAAGCTTTCCAAGATATCTCTCTCATGTCTCTGTGTTGAGTATTTGCTGAGTTACAGTTCATTTTAATGACGCATTTCTAAATGAAGATCACCGCAGACCAAGGCGGCAGACAGCGCAACCTGTTTGTTTTCTTTATTTTATAAATGCACAAAGTTTTGTTGTTATTATGTGTGTATACAAATAAAATTAGACCCTTTACAGATTCGATTGATGCATTGCTCTTATCTGTACGATCAAAATTGAAAGTGTAATTTAAGTTATTTCCGGCCCCTATCAGGAGATTATGCCACAAAATGAATATCTGCGTTTGTTGACCCCTAATGGTTAATTCAGCTTCTGCCTGGCCAAACTCCCTTCAGAGGAGCTCCACCACCTTGGGTTATCATCATTGAGTTACCTTGATCATGCGAAGTGGGAAAACCCCTTGGTCCTGAGCCACTGCTGCAAAGGTCTCATGTAAAGCAGCCCAAAAGGTATCACGTTGGGTGGAGCTTCCATCAGACCTAACAGTTTCTGAAACTGTTTGACACTGAATGACTGGACTTCTCCCACTCTCTTTATGGCTGTGAGAATCAATTCAATATGAGCAGGAGACAAGATAAGTGGTCCTTTGTGCAGGAGAAAACACACTTTTCTTGGCATTCAGGCTCAATGCGTCCTTGAGATCTATCGTGACAAACCAGACCTCTGACCTGATTTGAGACATGATCTGTTTGATAGAGAGCATCTTGAACCGAAAGCGTTTGATAACACATTTTTCAGCAGATGCAGATCTATGATCGGATGCAAGCCCCCATTCTTCTTTGGAACAATGAAGAATTGGCTGTAGAACCTGCACTCTCTCTCTCGAGTGAGGAGGAACACGTTCTATGGCCTCTTTTCTTAAGAGAGTGTCTACTTCTTGTTCCATTACCAGAGCCAGCTCGGGGCATACTATTATGGAGACAACCCCATTGAAACGAGGTGGGCAAGAACCAAACTGGATTCTGTAGCATCTCTCTTCAGACTTTAGGACCTATTGGCAGCCAGAAAGTCTACTAAGAGAACCAGCCTCTAGGTGTGGCTAGAGGAGTACTTAGCTGCCCTGAAGTGAATAACTGGCAGGTAACGGCTGATCTGATGGCTCTAGTGCCCTCTCTTAAAGGGACAAGCATTCCCGTGCCATACCGTTGCCGGGAAGCAGATGGGAACTTTGCTTGTTGGAGCCCACTAAGCCCTGAAGCACCAGTGGTGGCAGAGGTATCAGAGGGGCTGAGAATGCCAGCCCCTCGGAACTGGCATCTATTGTAGCTACAGAATTTAATTTGGTGTCCTTAAGCATATAACCAGCAGGGAGCGACCGATTTATCCACTCTAGCACCCTTAATTGAGGGTACGAGCATTCTCGTGCCGTACCGTTGCTAGGCGACAGCTGAGAACAGGGCTTGCTGGAGTCAACTGTGTCCTGAAGAATTGGAGGTGGCAGAGTTGACTGAACAGCCCCCAGAGGGCACTGAGGAGGACCAGGCACTGTATAATTAGGTGTGTACCACTCCTCCCCCCAAGGGTCTGCCCTTAAAGCCCTGATGTTCGTGGCGTTAGGACTTCTTAGCCGCGATCTTCTTGAAGAGAATGACGGTCCGCAAATCTGTCTTCTCTCTGGAAGAGCGCCGCCCCGACCCCGGATCTCTCTGGGGGTACAGTATTTCTACTCTGTTGACAGCTGATTGGGAATTCCAGAGACCACAGAAAAAGAGAGAGGTGCAGTAGAAGAGGTGCAGATAAGACGCAGGTTAAAAAGATTTTGTTGCCACTGATGTTAGAGCATTGTTGAAAGACAACAGGAATGTATTGGAAACACATGATAGATGTGGAAAAGAGAAGTAAAATAAAAGATACTTATGTCGGTATCGTTGCTCGGTTGAGTCATGCAGGTAGAGTCGCAGGTCTTTACCCGAGTCGGTCTTCACACAAGGACTGAACGCTTCAGATAACACAGATAACAAATAAATAAACTGCTTATCGACTCTTGAGTAAAAACAGCTGTGCATGCCTTCACAATTAGACACTGTTGCACTGTCGCAAACTACTGCGGGACAGTTCGCCACTTAAGTGCAGTAAACGAGCAATACAAATATAAAAAGCTTCTTCTTAGCCAACAGCTTTTATTCTAATTACAAATAAGTGCAATCAAAATACAAATTATAATGAAAGAACAAAAATATAAATATATAGTAAATTAAATAATCCTTCCTAGCAGCAAATAAAAAATGTAAACAGAAACAAAAAATAACTATTAAGCAAACACGAGGTACTGCCTTCTCTGCTGACTAATCACTTCTCCTCTTTTTTTTTAAGCTTCCTGGTTGCACACATCACACCGCTCATGACGTCTTGTTTCTCCACTTGACTGATTCCACATGTGCTCCAGAATGTGGTCACACAGAGGCATTCCCAAAGCCTTTGCAGAAAATGCCCATTGGACACGTGATCACTGCTCCTCTGGTAAATGTTCCCATTCCACACAATAAAAGTGTATGTTTTCTCACCTATCTGAAGAACTAATGGTAGAAACATCACTGCCATGTATATGATGTCTATCATCTATAGGCTATATTTATTTCACTCTGGTTCCATGTGTAATTCCTCATCTGCACATATTTCATCCGCCTTCTAAAGTTGAATAGGCCTGAAAAGACCGTAGTAAACAGGGGATTTAGCAGATTACAAGAGATTTCAACAGAAAGATCAAACACAGCTCTGCACAAATAAAAGAAAAAGCATATAATTAATTCATTAACATCATGGAGATGATTTATGATGCAATGTTGCGTTTTTATGACTTCTCAAACATTCAAACACACCTAGTGAAGCCCGTTTTCTCTATTCACTATAAATGTGGATCAGTTTTCATTGGCAAAAAATTCAATGAATGTTTCAGTGAAGAAAAAAAAGAAGAAGAAGAAGAAAAGACATAAATCCTGCTGTCTCTCATGGGTTAATCATAGGTAATGATGTATTGCTGCTTTTTAAAATCTACTACAGGCCAACCTGTGGTTAAATGCTTAAAGATTAAATGCAAGATTCAGTTACTCTGTAAGGTTCTTTAAATAAGTACTCTTATTTTGACGTGGAGTAACATAATAAAGCACATGTAAAGTAATCGATTATACCATAGTGTGGCATTTGTAATTACATTAAAGTTAATATATTTTAAATGTACTTAAAATTGTAATGTCATCATTACACGTGTAATTTCAAATATAGTTAAATATATGTGATAATCAAGATCCAACAGAAATGACATTCAGGTATATATTAGTTTACCTTAAATGTTTGTCATTACATTTTGCAGTGCACTTTAACCATATTTCACAGACAATAGAAGCAATTATGAAATTAAGCACCGTCAACTGTTTGGTAACCAGCATTGTTCAAAATATCTTCAGCAGAAGAAAGTCAGTCACAGGTTTGAGGTTAAATGATAACAGATTTTTTTCTATGTATAACAAAGTTCACATTAAATGTGATTACTACCCAACAGAGCAAAAGAGTCATGAAGTATCAGTCTGATATTTTGTGAACTGAATTGAAAGCTGACTGACTTTCAGTGAAAGATACTGATGGAGATGAAAAATGATCTGGAGTCAATGATTGGAGTGGCAGAATCTCCAGAATCCAGCTAAATTTGAAGCATCCTGACAAAAGGCATCACCTCAGAACTCAAGAGGAACCTTCTGTTCCACATTATTACAAAGCCTAGTCCTCTTCATCACTGTCATAGTCTATCTGTATTCTCCAAACAGCCTGCAATACTGTACTTTAGAAAATTGCAAAGAAAACATCCATCGCTACAAATGCAGGAGTGCCTTTACAATTTTGTGAAATATTTTGATAATTACATATAAAACTGACTTAAAATACGTATGAAAATAAAGAGTCATTATGGCTAAAATAATTCTGAATTAAATATTTCATACAACAAAGAGTGCCATGGCCTCAGTACAACAATGCAGTTGAAAATGTGATATTGACTTCATACAACAGTTCAATAAACAAGAATTTAATATTGAGCAATTAACATTTATATGACAAGTACCATTTTTATTATTATTATTTTTTTTTTTTAGTTAAAACAATCTTTTCATTGATCATAGTGAATTATTTTCAAATTATTTATTTTTAATTTAATAAATATTATGTAAAATATTACATTTAACTGTAGCATGTGTTATTTACTACCTTTACATTTACATTTATGCAATTAGCAGACACCATTACCCAACAAAAGCAATTTAGCAAGTCTACAACATTAATAATATACAATGGCAGGTTTGTTATCTTGGAATTTATAGAGTGATATATCTAATCAATCATTACATGTCAAAGAACAGTTTTCTGATTTCAATATCTTTAAAATGCTTCTATGATATTTTGGAGTAATTATAGACCTATTAAACACTGTAAAATATTTATTAATGTAATAATGTAAATTCTTTTGATGAGCACAGCTGCAATTGACATTTAAAGTGGCGCTGTGAATTATTCTGAGATTGATTTTTTATTTTTATTTTCAGCAACAAGTTCATATTTCCACCAAAATGAGTTAAGGTCACATGTCTAAGACTAAGCCTGAAGTAATTCCATGAGTAGAGGCCCAAGAGCACCAAAAATGGCTGTGTGTCAGTAATAAGAGCAAGTTGACAGCAGAAAAATCAAAGGAAATTAACTTGAGTTATGTTTAAGTAGGTTATATTTCTGCTTTTTTTGGTTCTTTACCCAGATGTGAACCTTTAAACAGCTCAAATTCAATATTCAAATTTAAAGGCTAGATCCAGCAATCCTCAGTTTTGTTCATAGGAAAAATTATTTGTTAGCCATTAATACATTATTTAGCTGACAAAATGGCATTTTCTAATGTCCTGACTAATCCAAAATGTCACCATCTTGATAAAAACATTCACATAAATGAATAAATGTTGGTGTATGATTATTTAAATAACAAGAAGAATAGCAGACAGAAACTATAGATTAAACAGTGTCAGAGTATGCAAATAACATCAACAATGAAAATTTGCTGAGAATTTTCTCAACTTCAGGCCATCTAAGATGTAGATGAGTTTGTTTCTTCATCAGAACAGATTTGGAGAAATTTAGCATTACTTCATTGCTCACCAGTGGATCCTCTGCAGTGAATGGGTGCCGTCAGAATGAGAGTTCAAACAGCTGGTAAAAATATCACAATAATTTGTACAAAGTTTGGGATCAGTGAGATTTGTATTACTTTTTAAAGAAGTCTCTTCTGTTTAACAATAAAACATTTAACTCAAACCTTAAAATAAAATCATAATAAACACCAAAATTCAAAAAGTCTAAATTTAAATTAAAAATAAAAACTATTTTATTTCTTTGGAACCTGTGATGCTTTTTTTTCCAGGATTTTTTGATTACTAAAAAGTTTTTCTTCTTTTCTTTTTTTTTTTTTCTTCAAAAGTTTATTTTGTCATCATATGCTATATACAGCAAAGTAAACCAAAAGACTGAGGGGTGATTCTCAAAAATCTGTATTTTCTGCAAGCTTTTTTCATGATACATTTAAATGTCTTTCCAAAAAAAGGACACTTAGAAACTCCAAAAGGACACCAAAGAACCAAATTATATAAGAGGCCAACTAAGCACATATGAAAGAAAATAAATGCTAAAAAACAAAACAAAACAAAACAAAAAATTCAGAATTGTATATCATGTGTACAGTGCAACAGCAAAGAGCTTTTTTACATTTTAGAGGTGTCAAGTTGCGATACCGAACAGGACCATATGGAGAAGCCAAAAAACTCCTAAACCAACCACCTGCTGGGTGCATATATTTACTACAGTACACACGGATCCATTCAGATTAACTAACACATGACACAGCAACATACACATAACAAATCAAAACATTATCGTGAATGTGTGTGAAAACAACATGAATGTATGGGCATGTCTGTACTTGTGCAATGTGCGATCAGTGTGTCAAGAGCACTTATACACGCATTAATATAACGGACTCACGCGTGCTTACTGTACGACTACTGTACGCCACCGCAATTGCCTATACCTTGATTGCAGTCTTCATCCATCAAAACTTTATTAGCGAGACAGGTTATCCAGTCGAGAAAACATAGTTTGTGTCTCATCTGGCCATACAGCGGAGGGATGTTGACAATCCGTTCTGTCTGTACTTCACACAGCGCGACGTGTGAGGGCTCGCGCTCTTCAGAGACAATCACAGAATATGACAGAGCTCATGTTTTAAAGCCAAACACACTGGAATGAATAAGTCACTGAAAACAACACAAGTTACACATTAACTATGAAAAAACTCATATAAACAACCTTAATTCATTTAAATTAACACACATACATACATACATATATAATGCATATACATACATACATACATATATATATATATATATATATATATATATATATATATATATATATATATATATATATATATATATATATATATATATGAGCGCTGTCAATGTTAATGCATTAACGCATGCAATTAATTTTACAATCCTTAATGCGTTAAAATAATTTAACGCAGTTAATGCAAAATTACAGAAGCACAATTTCTATTCTAACCCTTTAACCTGGATTTTGCTTCTCTGCTTGCGATCAGCAGAGGTGGGTAGAGTACCCAAAAACTGTACTCAAGTAAAAGTAAAAGTACTTATAGAAATATTTACTCAAGTAAAACTAAAAGTAATAATCTGAACAGTTACTTGAGTAAGAGTAAAAAAGTATCGGATAAAAAAACTACTCACACACTGTGTGTGTATGTATGTATGTATATATATATATATATATATATATATATATATATATATATATATATATATATACACAGGTCCTTCTCAAAAAATTAGCATATTGTGAAAAAGTTCATTATTTTCCATAATGTAATGATAAAAAATAAACTTTCATATATTTTAGATTCATTGCACACCAACTGAAATATTTCAGGTCTTTTATTGTTTTAATACTGATGATTTTGGCATACAGCTCATGAAAACCCAAAATTCCCTATCTCAAAAAATTAGCATATTTCATCCGACCAATAAAGAAAAGTGTTTTTTAATACAAAAAAAAAGTCAACCTTCAAATAATTATGTTCAGTTATGCACTCAATACTTGGTCGGGAATCCTTTTGTAGAAATAACTGCTTCAATGCGGCGTGGCATGGAGGCAATCAGCCTGTGGCACTGCTGAGGTGTTATGGAGGCCCAGGATGCTTCGATAGCGGCCTTAAGCTCATCCAGAGTGTTGGGTCTTGCGTCTCTCAACTTTCTCTTCACAATATCCCACAGATTCTCTATGGGGTTCAGGTCAGGAGAGTTGGCAGGCCAATTGAGCACAGTAATACCATGGTCAGTAAACCATTTACCAGTGGTTTTGGCACTGTGAGCAGGTGCCAGGTCGTGCTGAAAAAAAACTAAATCTTCATCTCCATAAAGCTTTTCAGCAGATGGAAGCATGAAGTGCTCCAAAAATCTCCTGATAGCTAGCTGCATTGACCCTGCCCTTGATAAAACACAGTGGACCAACACCAGCAGCTGACATGGCACCCCAGACCATCACTGACTGTGGGTACTTGACACTGGACTTCAGGCATTTTGGCATTTCCTTCTCCCCAGTTTTCCTCCAGACTCTGGCACCTTGATTTCCAAATGACATGCAAAATTTGCTTTCATCCGAAAAAAGTACTTTGGACCACTGAGCAACAGTCCAGTGCTGCTTCTCTGTAGCCCAGGTCAGGCGCTTCTGACGCTGTTTCTGGTTCAAAAGCACACGTCTGTGCACGGTGGCTCTGGATGTTTCTACTCCAGTCTCAGTCCACTGCTTCCGCAGGTCCCCCAAGGTCTGGAATCGGTCCTTCTGCACAATCTAGTCACCTCTTCTCGTTGTGCAGCGTTTTTTGCCACACTTTTTCCTTCCCACAGACTTCCCACTGAGGTGCCTTGATACAGCACTCTGGGAACAGCCTATTCGTTCAGAAATTTCTTTCTGTGTCTTACCCTCTCGCTTGAGGGTGTCAATGATGGCCTTCTGAACAGCAGTCAGGTCGGCAGTCTTACCCATGATTGCGGTTTTGAGTAATGAACCAGGCTGGGAGTTTTTAAAAGCCTCAGGAATCTTTTGCAGGTGTTTAGAGTTAATTAGTTGATTCAGATGATTAGCTTAATAGCTCGTTTAGAGAACCTTTTCATGATATGCTATTTTTTTGAGATAGGAATTTTGGGTTTTCATGAGCTGTATGCCAAAATCATCAGTATTAAAACAATAAAAGACCTGAAATATTTCAGTTGGTGTGCAATGAATCTAAAATATATGAAAGTTTAATTTTTATCATTACATTATGGAAAATAATGAACTTTTTCACAATATGCTAATTTTTTGAGAAGGACCTGTATATATATATATATATATATATATATATATATATATATATATATAATATATATATATATATATATATATATATATATATATATATATTCATCAGCCTTTACGCCAGTCTTCAGTGTCACATGATCCTTCAGAAATCATTCTTATATGTTGATTTACTATCAGTGATGTTCCATTTATCTTTCTGTTCATCAAAGAATCCTAAACAAACTGGTAATAAATCAATATATTAGAATGATCTCTGCAGGATCAAATGACTCTGAAAACAGGAGTAACAGCCGATGAAAATTCTGATTTGCATCACTGAATTAAATTATATTTTAAAGTATATTAATTATATATTATATATAAATAACCTCTGACACCGAGAAGAGTGAAAACTCCTCACACAATGACTAAGTTACCGAACATCTGAACATAACGAACCAAATGCATATTGATAGATCTTCTTCCATCTGTTCTGCAAAATGTAAACAAATGTATATTTCTGCAAGCGTAAATATTGTGGAAATATCAACATTAATTGTGTCTAGGCCAAGGCATTTCTCCTGGAACAGAGCTAACGCGGGTTTGGAGGCTATTCATTTCATACTCTGTAACAGCTTATTTAATATAAAAAATTATACCTTGTATTTAATTTATAAGTTACACATACAACAAACTAGTAATGTCATTGTGGTATCGTGTACTGTAATTGAATCCTATACCTGTTGAACTGTAGACAGCACACGCTGTGTTCATCCAATAAAGATCTTCACAGCTAGTAAACAATAGCCTTTGCAGATTTGCTTTCAAATCACTGTAGATCCAAAGCCACATCTTCAACGCTCTTGATGCTCTTTTGAACAGAATTGACTCAAAAGAATGAATCATTTGCGAATGGGCATCGCTCATTGCCAAGAGAAAATTAGACGGTGCGTTTGGAATAAACTGAAGCATTTTTAACTTGTATAGCATTAAGATAAAGTAACGAGAGGAGCGTGGCCCACAGTAACAAAGTAAAAGTACAGTTTTTCACGAAAAATGTACTTAAGTAAGAGTAAAAGTAGCCATCTTTAAATATACTCCAAAAGTATTAGTTACCCAAAAAATGTAGTAAATGTACTCAAGTAAATGTAACGAAGTAAATGTAACTCGTTATCACCCACGTCTAGTGATCAGATCATTTTAAGCCAGTAAAATCCAGAATGTGTTCAAACAATCCGTCCGAAACAGCGCTAATATAAAGAAAACCAGGCTGATTACATCAGAGATTGCAGAGCTCTGTCATAGTGATTGTCTCTGAAGAGTGTGAGCTCTCACACATCTCGCTGTGTGAAGTACCACTGAACGGGTTGTCAACACATCTCACCACTGTATGTCCAGATGAGACATACATCTAGTAAAGTTTTGATGGATGAAGACTGCAATCAAGCTAAAGACGATTGTCGACCTTTGTAAGAAATGCTGAACTTATGTCAATGTTTTGTTGAAAATCATAAATAAAGTTGCAAAAAAAAAAAAAAAAAGACGATTGTGTTGGCATACAGGAGTCGTACAGTAAGCACGCGTGAGTCCATTATAATAATGCATGTTTGAGTGCTCTTGACGCACTGATCGCACATTGGATTTATGCACAGCACAGACATTTCTGCAACTTGACTTCTCTAAAATGTAAAAAAGCTCTTTGCTATTGCACTGTACACATACTATAAAAATCGTTTTTTTTTTTTTTCCTTTCTCTTTCATATGTGCTTTTATGGGCTCCTTTGGTGTCCTTTTTTGGAAAGACTTCTAAATTTTCCTTTAAAAAAGCTTACAGACAATACAGATTTTTGAGAATCACCCTTTAATCTTAGCAAATGATGACAAAATAAACATTTGAAACAAGATAAATGGTCTATGCTTAATTTCATGAAATGTGTGATTAATCGCAATTAATCACAGAACAAGGGTGTGATTAATTAGTTTAAAAATGTTAATCGATTGACAGCCCTAATATATATATATATATATATATATATATATATATATATATATATATGCATTTTTGGCATTTTTGCATTTATTTTGATAATACAGTAAATAGACAGGAAGCAAGGTGGGAGAGAGAGAAGTGGACAGGGTCTGGACACAAGCCAGGACTCAAACTCAGGACACCCAAAGTGCAATGGTGCTTTATGTCAGCACGCTGCCCATGAGGCTATTGGTGCTGACATTAAACATTATCTTATAATTTTCACTATTTTTAGTACAATATTTGTCATTAAAACAGTTAAACCAGAGTAGTAATGCATTCGGTGTCAAGTAAATGAACTGAAATATAACCAATGAAATGTTCATCAATTAAGACAAACACAAGCCTAAACATACTTTTCAACACTAGAAATCACAAGGTTTATTTGCCCATTATCACCAATATGTTCTGTTTTGCAGGCTGGGAATTAACTCTTAAGAAAGACAAAGTGAAAGAGATTTGCTGCCAGAGAGATTGGCAGCTGTGTGGAAGATTCCCTCTCCAGGAGGAACACTTCCTACCCACACAATCAAAGAGCCAAAATGAACAGCAGATGACTCTAGAGGAGGTAAGCACAACCCCGTGAGCCAAGAAGACAACATGCTGATTTCCCAAGATCCTGCTGCAGTACTTCACGCTGTGCTGCCCAACTCAGGAAGCAATACACGATATCCGCGTGTAGTCGACAGCAAATACCTTTGATTTTACACTCTGCTGACATGTAAGGCCTGCACGAGCAGGATTGCAGCCTCTTAGTTTTACCCTGTGTGTTTTGGGATCGGTTTCTTTCTATATTACAGTTCTATTTCAGTGTTAAAGACAATTGTTCTGTGTGTGCTCAGGGAAATAGAGATCTTCCCCTCCCACTCTTTGGTATTTAACACAGATCACCAACCACAGGAATGGATTTTCCCTCTTAGCAACAGCATGATTGCTCTCACGTTCAGATGTTCGGTGCAATATTGTGCTTCAGTGAGTGGTGCTGGTGGGAAACATGCAGGCCAAGGCAGATATTTTAGCTGCTTTCTATTCCCCTCCATTTACCAGAGCCCATAAATATGACGTGCTGTAACCTTCCCACTATGCCCTATGCAGATCAGTCATGCTGCTTACATGTTTTATTCATGATGTACAGCCATTGATTTCGCCAAGCATGATCAAATTTAACTCCGCTACTTTGAGGGCATAAAATGATGATGGGTCTGATGCACCACAGGCCACATGTAAACTTGAAATAATCATAATCAAATTGTCTATATATTAGTGTAAACCTGTAAAGTTATGTGCATTTATTATCCGTGCAATCCTGAGGAGAACTGGATTTATCTTTAGTGAGATGGTAATTGTGTGACGTTTTCCACAGCTAGCAATGAAATACATTGTGAAATGTGGCAGGATCAAAAGTGTTCCATGTGGAACACGCTAACATCTCTTCATTTTTTTTCAGATGTTACAAGGCTTACGCTGGCTGTAAATAAGTCTCTGAGGTTTGGGATGTGACATGATGGGGTTTGGGAATGGAAAGGACCATTTGAATCTTGATTTACTGGACTGTTGAGGCCTTTGAACTGGTAGATGTACCACATGAGTTTACTAGAAAAATAAATAAAAATAAACACAAATAAACAAAAGCAAAAAATAAACACACATGGTTCAGTGACTAGTATCACTATAGTATAACTATGAACTAAATACATGGTTTAATACAAATAAAATGATACTATTTATTTTTAAATAAACTAAAAATAAAAATAACACTGTTGAGACCCAAAAATGACAGATGAAAAATATGCATGTAAAATAAAAATGAAATAAAATGTTATTTAAAATAAAAAAATACAATAATTGTGTATTTGTTTTCCTAATAAACTTACATGGTTCAGTATTTTTTTTTTCTTTTTTTAAATTATAACCATGAACTAAAAATAACACTTTTAACACACACACACACACACACACACACACACACACACACACATATATATATCCTCAATATAGTATTGCTTAACTTTGGACTAAAACTATGGACTAAAAAGAGACTCATTGGTCATCTGTAATAGAGAGCATGGCACAGTGTTACTGTTCAATTATAGCACTCAAATCAAAACCTTAGCAGGGGGAAAAATAATGACTATGCTGCACTGTAATGACAGAGTGACCTCCAAGATTTGTTTGACTGGGAAAAATGGCATGTAGAATTATGCAGGCTTGTAGAAGACTGGAAGGCAGGCACGGACTGTCAGAACTATGGACTTGTCTGTGTGTTTTCCCCCTGTGACCCAGTTTCTGTCTGTCTTTGATTGTTAATTAGTTTCCAGGTGTGTCTCCTTAGTTCCCAGCTGTGTCTTCTTAGTTCCCTCATTATCCTGTCTTTATAACCCTAGTCCTTTTCAGTTCAGTTTTGTCGGGTCTACAAGTCAAGTACGTTTGTCTTCGTCCTGTTTCCTTTGTTGCATTTACCCATGTGTTGGATTAATAAAGACTATTTTGCTTTTCCTCGGCTCCGAGTTCCTTCCGGCACAGTAGTGTGACAGAAAACCCGACCGAAACAGTATAAATTGCGTGCCTACCCTCCGTTTGTTTTTCTGTTTTTTCTCAGCTATTTTTCTTTCCATTGTGAGTGATGTATCCCCTCCCTCGCCCGGAATACCTCATCCTCCTGCTGGAGCAGGGGGAGAATTCACTCGGGGCACACACCAGACTGTTCGGGATCATAGCAAGTCTCACCAACTACCCGGACGACACGCACAGATCGCCATCATACAAGGACGGTCCCCGAGCAAATTTCGCTGCCTTCATGGAGTGGACACTGGCGAGAAATGGATCTCTGTTCCCCACCTGTTCCCATGGATTGATCACCAGTGCCACTCCCGACCCAGAGCCCAGCCCACCATCTCCCCATGGTACGGAGCATAAGCCCGAGCCCACTGATGACGGAGAGCCAGAGCCCAACCCGTCAGACCAGGTGCGAGTGCCGGCTACAGTGCCCACCGCAAGGAAGAGAGCCGCGGACTCAGATCCACCCCCTGCATCGCGGCTGAGGGTGAGCTAAATATGGAACGCCAAAAGGGCCAAAATGAGGAGGTGGCTCTTATAGACTGGGAATCTGACCTGGAGGTTGAACTGCCCCCTCTCCTCTCTCTGTCATATCCGCTGGTCCTGTCCACCCCTCCTTCGTCCTTGGTTTCCTCGTCCAGCCCTGAGGGGGCTTCCAATCCTCCAGTGCCAGCTCCTAGAATGTGCCCTCCACTGCCCGCTCCTCCAAAATGGCCGCCCTCCTTCCTGCTCCTGCCTCCTCCACCACTGTCATCTGGCAGCCCCTCTGCTTGGGCTCAGCCCACCACCTATGCGGTGCGAGCCCCGCGGGACTGCCATCCTCCAGTGTCGCCGTGGTCAGAGTCTCCCTCACCTCCGCCTCCAGCCTCCAAGGCCCGGACTCCGCCTCGGTCCATAGTCCCAGCAGCTCCACCTCGGCTCCTAGCTCCCTCACCTCCACCGTCATCCGCTGATCCATCAGTGTAGCCTGGCTCCCTTGTCCCTCCGGCTCTGCCTTGGTCGGGTGTCGACCTGCCATCACCTCTGGATACATCACTGTATTTATCCTACTGTAAGTCAGGTTGGGGTAGGTCAGCGGTTTTCAATTCCAGTCCTCGCGCGCCCCTACTCTGCACATTTAGTATGTTTCTCTTATCGCTTCAGACGTTTGTCCTGTTCGAAGGTAAGTGCTCTGCGAAGCGGACATCACAGGATATTCAGCCATGATTCCAGTTTGATACGAACACATATGTTCCATTCAAAGTGCACTGAAGTGTGTGAGACGTGAATTTAAATTGTATTTATTAACAGAGCTATATGATGTCATACTTGTCCGTGTGTGAAGACGTTGTGCAGCGCAAATCCGTAAATGAATTTTCCAAAGTCAGGTAAACTTCAACAGATTACCCCTACTCACAGAGTAGGGGAAATCTGTGAACAATGAACACTGTGTAGGGACCATGTCAATGGGAACACAGGCAGTTCATGCATGGAGCTCACTTTTAACAAGCCTATTATCTGAATTAGGTGTGTTAAAAGAGAGAGACATGCAAAATATGCATGGGGGGCGCAAGGCCTGGAATTGAGAACCGCTGGGGTAGGTGTACATGTTAATAAAGAATTTTGCTTCCTAATTATGCTACCATCTGTTTTAATGGGAGTTAGCAAAACAGGGTAGCACAAATCATCAGAACACCGGCGCGATGAGACAAAACCAATAAAACCCATAACAAACAAGGCATTCGTTGCGTCCAGTGGGGACATAATTATGGATTATATTGACTTATACTGTCTTTTAACACGTTGAATTGCATTTGTGAACTGAGAAATGACAAACAACAAGCACTACTCTCTACACTGCTCAAAACTCACGTTTGAATCATCAGTGGCAAATCCTTTAAATTTGAAAACTTACTTACAGACTGTGAGTCAGAACAGCCGGCATTGTAGTCCAATATCCCAGGATCTGGAAACAGTCTTTAAAATGCACTGCACACATCTCAATATTTGGGTTGAACTGTTCTGGAACAGTGTTGTAAATACAACTTAACCACTGATTTCTAGTTGTGTTCTCATTTGTAACGCCAAACAAAGTGTTTTCACTTTCGCAACGAAACACACAGCATCTTCACAACATGGTGGCTGCGGTGGCAGCAACAATAAAGTTACTCCTCCTTTCTTTGCATGAACATTTAGGTGCCGTTACACAAATCTTCCCACATCATGACGTAGACATGTGGGGGTGTGTTTAAACAAGGCGTTTTAAGAGGGTGTGGACGAGTCTTAACTTTTATAAAGAATATCTCTTTGGGTTTGAGACTTTGCAACTTTAGGGATCTTATCTATTTACGAACAACTTGTAACACTCCAAAGAGAAAGTAAAACTGGAAATCGCATCATATGACCCTTTTAAAAGTGCTTTTTTGACCTATTTAAGTAGTCTGTATATGTAATTTCATATTTGTCCTTGATGTTTGTTAATTAATTGTTTATGTGTTTGAAATATGGTTAAAGTTTTTGTCAACCGTCAAGGCTTATATAATATAGACATCCCAAAATACAGTAAAATATATTGTCTGAACTAACAAAAATTACACATCACTTCAAATCATTCGGTCTCAAGACCAGAAGGAAATGACAGCAAAAAAAAAAAAAAAAATTCTCTCTTCGCCTGGTATTAGAAATAAGAAAGAACCTTCCTGCTTCCTATCTAGCAGCAATCAAAAGCATCAGGATGAAATGTCTCTATTACACATGATCATGAACAGCAGTTTGTACTTCAAGAGAACACAGATGAACATTTTCCGTTTAGAACAGGACAAACACAAATCCAACATATTTAACATATGGCCTTTTTGAATCTTGAACGCTCCAGTCCTCATCAATTGTGACTGAACTAAATGAAAACATTTCTCCTTTTGGTTCCCTCAGAAAAAGTAACTAATAGAAGTTTAAAATAGCATGATTAAATGATGACAGGATTCAGATTTTTTTTTGGTAAATACACTCTTTCCAGACTCCTTCCAGCCTGTTCCTCAGTGGTAAGAATGTTGTGTTTGCAACTTCCCACCCAACACGTTGGCCTTAATCCTAAATATCAGCAAAACCTGGACACAAGCGATAATCCGCTTATAGGCAAAATACACATTACTGTATGTGAATTCCATAGACTTTTTTTCATGACACCCATTGTGAGACCACTGACTGTGCTCGATGAAGGAAAGACTCTACTGCACATTTAAAGCACAACAAATTCTGAAAACGACAGCTTATTCATGTGAGGGCCACAGAGAGGCACAAAGGGATCTTGGGTCATGCTTGAAGTAAATAAAGAATTGATCCATACCAGTATGAGTAAGGTAAAAATACAGGAGTGCAGTACTTCAAACAGAGCAGCACCTTGATGAATGATGTTTTTAATTGATTCCATCAGCATGTGGTAAAGCTGAGACCTTCAGCACAGGGGGATGATGGAAATGAATGGGGATGATTGCTTTAAACAGAAGGAGCTCCATTTACTAGCATAATAACACAGGCTGCTCAATATTGCTGGGCACACCATTATGACCAGTCGACCAGACCTCCAGAAGCACTTTCTATCATCAAAGGGACCACCTTTAATTGTTAAAATAACCTTTGAAGTGCTGCATATGGAATTTCAGTTTAAAAATACTATAGACGTCACCGTATTGCTGGTTAGTTACAAAACAATGATGCAATTGTACAATTTTCTTGCATTCATGCTGTCTCAAAACACCAACTCTTATTGGTTACAATCACAGATTTTTTTTTTTTTTTTTTGGGGGGGGGGCTTAATATGTTTCACTTATTATGTGTTGTGTGAACATAAAAATACTGGAAAACCAGTTGTCTGTCAAGTCATACAGTGTGATATCCACACATTTCACGCAAGTGTTGCTGCATCCAAATTCACATACCATCTGCATAATAGTATTTGATATTAGAATTAGAGTGCCCCAAATCGTAGTATATTGAAATGAGTATCCCAAATGTACTCAGATGGTTTGCTGTTTATGTTGGAAATTTAATGTGCAGATCTACTATACAGTATGCACACTCGAAAGGCCCTGATATTATTTAAACAAAAGTGAAGAACAAACTACTGTAGTGAGACATAATTTTGAATGAAATCAGGTCAAAATTAAATTTATTTGGATTTTGAAACTGCTTGCAAAATCAAACTTTCCAGAAAAGTTTGTTCTGGCTGGTAAACACATTCGATCTAAAGTTCAATTGTTCTGAGTAATGTTCAATTACATTAATCTGCCTAAAAGATATTTCAAACTGAAATGAACAAAAAAAAAAAAAACGAACTTTGCCAACAGTATATCAGCATCTTAACAGCTAGCATTGCTCAAAACCCATTAAACAAATACACTACAAACATGGTGGATTTTAACGGGTGCAAAAAATAAATAAATAAATAAATAATCTGCAACTATAATAAAGATATATTTGCCCATTTCTTCACAAAAAGAGTACATACTTTTAGGTAAAGTATATGTCACAGTTACACTGTCGAAGGAACAAGGAGACAAGGAGCACGATTAACAATCTTTCACTTTCTTGAAACACAAGGGTAATCCAATATAGGAGCAAGGAATCACACAGGTATGGATGAAGTGGACCTGACAGAGGAGAGACGCAAAGACAGGAACTTAAATACTAGAGATAATTACTAAACACAGGTGCATAGAATGAAACAATTAACATGGGACACGGAACACGGAACACATGGGGAGGGAAAACACAACAAAATAAGTCCAGGGGCATGACATTACTACCCCCTCCCAGTAGGTGCGTCCTCACACCATTGAAACAACATGGAGAGGGGAATGGATGCGAACCAGGGAGGAGACTCAGGAGGAGGATGGACACCCAGGAGGGGCCCGCCAGACAGAGTCCAGGGAGGAGACAGGTGATGCTTGGAGCAGGAGGAGCCCAGCGGGACCCAGGCCACAGTCATAATGTCGACCCACCGTGGAGCCAATGGGGGAAGGAGCCATGGAGGAAGAATGGCAGCCGAGCCCAACGAAGCACGATGGTGGGTCGACATCTGACCAAGGTGGAGCCGGAGGGATGAGGGAGCCTGGTGGAGATGATGGATCGATGGATGATGGAGGCGAGGAAGCTAGGAGCCGAGGTGGATCCGCTGGGTCTGCGGGCTGAGGTGGAGTCCGGGCCTCGGAGGCTGGAAGCGGAGGTGAGGGAGACTCCTACCCCTCAGGGCTGGACGAGGGAAGCATGGATGAACGAGGGCTGGACGGGACCAGTGGAGAGAAGAGAGGGAGCAGTTCAATCTCCAGATCAGATTCCCAGTCAATGAGATCCTCCTCCTCGTTTTGGCCCTTTTGCCACGCCATACTCAGCTCACCCTCAGCCGTGATGCAGGAGGCGGAGCTCCTTTCCGCGCTCACACCATCCAGGACATGCTCCTTCATGGTGGGCACTGTTGCCGGCTCTCACACCTGGTCTGATGGGTTGGGCTCAACTTCCACCGCGCTCCTCTGCTCAGTCACTTGGCCTTGCTCTGGCTCATGGATCGCACTGGGAAATGGCTCTCTGTCATCGGTGGACTCAGGCTGATGCTTTATACCATGGGGAGATGGTGAACTGGGCTCTGGGTCAGGTGTGGCTCTGGCGAGATTATCCAAAGGGCAGATGGTGAGTGGCAATCTATTTCTCACCAGAATCCACTCCACAAAGGCGGTGAAACCCTCTTGGGGACCTTCCTTGGAAGACGGCGCTCTGCATGCGACTTTAAGGCTCACATTGTAGAAAGCACAGAGCACATTGTCCGGGTAGCTGGTTGTGTGAGCTACGAGTGTGAACAGTCTCGTTTGGTCTCTGAGAGATTGGCTACCCTGTTCAAAAAGGAGGAGGAGGTACTCAGGGCGAAGAAGGGTTTCCATACACAGTAGAAAGAAAAAAACACTGATAGAAAATGAAAACAAAACGGAGGGGAAAAACACAATAAACTGTATATAGGTTGGGTCTTCAGTCACAGTTACACTGTCGAAGAAACAAGGAGACAAGGAGCATGATTAACAATCTTTTACTTTCTTGAAACACAAGGGTAATCCAGCATAGGCACTTCATTTACAGAGATATCGTTGACTTGATTGCAAATTTTTGCACAGATACGATTTAAACTGAACTGAGCTGCATGATGACATCACTGAATTCAATGATGAAGTGCCTTTAACTGTCATTTTGCATTATTGACACACTGTTTTCCTAATTAATGTTGTTCAGTTGCTTTGACGCAATCCTTTTTGTATAAAGCGCTATATAAATAAAGGTGACTTGACTTGACTTGACAAGGAGTCACACAGGTATGGACGAAGTAGGCCAGACAGAGGAGAGATGCAAAGACAGGGACTTAAATACTAGAGATAATTATTAAACACAGGTGCATAGAATGAGACAATTAACATTGGACATGGAACACATGGGGAGAGAATACACACCAAAATGAGTCCAGGAGTGTGACATTACTCACCCCTCCCAGTAGGTGCATCCTCACACCATGGAAACAACATGGGGAGGGGAATGGGTGGGAACCAGGGAGGAGGAGGATGGACACCCAGGAGGGGGTAGGCAGACAGAGTTTAGGGAGGAGACAGGAGGGGCTTGGAGCAGGAGGAGCCCAGCAGGACCAAGGCCACAACCATAATGTCGACCCACGGTGGAGCCAATGGGGGAAGGAGCCATGGAGGAGGAATGACCGCCAACTCCAGGGGGCCGACCAACGGCGATGGAGCAGGTGGAGGAGGAGCCCGAGGTGGAGACGGAAAGCCAATGAGCTAAGGGGATGCCGAGGGCTCTGGCAACCGAGGCGCACGCGGCGATCTGGAGATCCGCAGTGGAGCTGGAGCGACTGAGGACCCAGGTGGAGCTAGCGGGAGGAAGGAGCCCAATGGAGCCTGATGGCGGGTCGACACCCGACCAAGGTGGAGCCGGAGGGATGAGGGAGCCCAGTGGAATTGATGGATCGATGGAAGACGGAGGCGAGGAAGCTAGGAGCCTAGGTGGAGCTGCTGGGTCTATGGGCTGAGGCAGAGTCCGGGCCTCGGAGGCTGGAGGCGGAGGTGAGGGAGACTCCTACCATGGTGACGCTGGAGGATGGCAGTCCTGTGGGGCTTGCACCGCAATGATGGTGGGCTGAGGGCGAGCAGAGGGGCTGCCAGGGCAGGCACTTTTGAGGATCGGGCACTGGAGGGCGCATTCTAGGAGTAGGCACTGGAGAGTGCTTACTAGGAGCAGGGACTGGAGAATCGGAAGCCCCCTCGAGGGCTGGACGGGACCGGTGGACACAATAGAGAGAAAAGAGGGGGCAGTTCGATCTCCAGATCAGATTCCCAGTCAACGAGATCCTCCACCTCATTTTGGCCCTTTTGCCACACAGTGCTCAGCTCACCCTAAGCCATGATACAGGGGGCGGAGCTCCTCTCCGTGCTCACACCATCCAGGACTTGCTCCCTCGTGGTGGGCACTGTCGCCGGCTCTTGCACCTGGTCTGATGGGTTGGGCTCAACTTCCGGGGCGATCCTTTGCTCAGTCACTTGGCCTTGCTCTAGCTCATGGATCGTGGTGGGAAATGGCTCTCCATCATCTGTGGGCTCAGGCTGATGCTCCGTACCACGGGGAGTTGGTGAGCTGGGCTCTGGGTCAGGTGTGGCTCTGGCAAGATTATCCACAGGGCAGATGGTGAGTGACGATCTGTTTCTCACCAGAATCCACTACACAAATGCGGTGAAATCCTCTCGGGGACCATCCTCGGATGACGGCGCTCTACATGTGACTTTTAGGCTCGCATCATAGAAAGCACAGAGCACGTTGTCCAGGTAGCTGGTGGTGTGAGCTATGAGTGTGAACAGTCTCGTTTGTCTCCGAAAGATTGGCTACCCTGCTCCAGCAGGAGGAGGAGGTACTCGGGGCGAAGAAGGGGTTCCATACACAGCGGAAAGAAAAAACACGGATAGGAAACGAAAACAACACAGTGGGGAAACACACAATAAACTGTATTTAGGTCGGGTCTTCTGTCACAGTACTCTGTCGAAGAAACAAGGAGACAAGGAGCATGATTAACAATCTTTTACTTTCTTGAAACACAAGGGTAATCCAACATTGGCGCAAGGAATCACACAGGTATGGACAAAATAGGCCCGAAAGAGGAGAGACGCAAAGACAGTAACTTAAATGCTAGAGATAGTTATTAAACACAGGTGCAGAGAATGAGACAATTAACATGGGACAAGGAACACATTGGGAGGGAAAACACAACAAAATGAGTCCAGGGGCGTGACAGTATCAGTAGACAAATTGGGAAGCAGCATTTAATTTCATAAAATAAAAGAAAATAATAAAATAAAATAAAATAATCAATTTAATAAAATAATAATAATAATAATAATAATAATAATAATAATAATTTGATGTTATTTGTAGTTGAATATCGAAGGTCAGCAGCAAGTTGATAAATAAAGTGAGGTTAAATCCATAAAATTTATTTGTATTATTTAACATGGTAATTAGTACAGGTTTGCATAAAATATATGGCTTGTAATTACCTGTACATTTGTATTAATTTGAAAGAATATTGACTCTTTTGCTTTTGTGCATAACTAATGAGTAATTAAATTAATGTGAAATTAGTATCTGGTGTCTATTTTTAAGAAGCAGATTTTACTTCAAATCCAAATCATATTACATTTTTTTATTTATTGTTATTATTATTATTATTTTGTAAAATAAAGTGTACCTTTATACTGTTGATGGAGCAAACTGATTCATGTACTGTAAGTGTAAAGGTCTACCGAAGAGAAAAAAAAAAAAAATAGAAATACTCATAGGGATAAATAATATCTCACACAGGGCCTTTTCAGTGTTCCACAAATATTTTAACTCCGTAATCATGGGTATTATTTTGAGTAATTTTTAGGCAAGCAAAAGGGCTGTTTGGGAAACCTGTTCCATTTGGTAATTCCATTTGGTGTCTCAAGAGGTGCAGAAATCTCACAGTTCACGTTAGAGCGAGAGCATAAAAAAAAGAAAATAGCGAATGCAGGAAGGCGTGCGATTTGCTGGTCAGCCACTGACCTGGTTGAAACAGAACCATCAGGACATTGGCAGAACAGTCTATATGACGCTCACACATAACAGATGTGCACTGTCAATGAATTAGTTTCTCAATTTGATTTATTCATTTCCTCAAAGACACAATTTAACGCTTGGCTTAGTCAGTTTTTGCTGTTTTGCCACTGCCTGCCTAACACATGGAGAGAGAGAGAGAGAGAGAGAGAGAGAGGGGAAAAGGAAAAGACAGTTGAAGATGCTTTTTTGTGTCTTTTTTTCAGCTATTGCCCATGCCTGTGCAGAAATGAAAAAGACGGATTAAAAGTCATGAGCCCAGTTAATAACCTAACCAGTTTGTAAGAGGGGTTTATAACCTAAGTGCATTGTTATTGCTTTATAGTTATTTCCACGGATATATATATATATATATATATATATATATATATATATATATATATATATATATATATATATATATATATATTAAAATCTGCCTTGATGCTTAAAGGTATAGTTCACCCAAAAATGAGAATTATGTCATCATTTACATCATTTTAGTTCCAAAGCCAACACCAGCAATGAACAACACATAATAAACATATTCTGAAGAACTGTTGTCCTTACAATGACAGTCAATGGGGAACAAAACAACAGACTATGTTAACCCTTAAGAATGTATTTCTACATACATTTTAACTACACTGTAATCAGATTTTCATCTTCAAGTACTAGCAAAACACAATCCAATTAAACAAATAACATACTATGTATTTTTACAAATACTAACACATTTTCTAGTACCCTCAAACAGTAACTTTTAATATTCCACTGCTCTGTCCAGATACCCCAGAAACAACGCACTCATATTTCATAAAAGTTTGGTTATAAGATAGTTTCATGTGTGTTATGCTCTTTCTTCCAGCTCTCAGGGACTCATTTGAAGTTAAACAGAAGATCAAAAGAGTGTTTCTGCTCTAAGGTGACCCAATTATACAGTGGGTAGGGAGCTCTTTCATTATCAGCAATGACTCTCAGATGACAGCACAGTTTATGCACATTATGATAAAGATTGTTTACCTCATTATTTCCTCTGGGATTTTATTTATTTTATTTATTTATTTTTTTTTTTTTTTTTTTTACTCCAAACACACAGTGTTTACTAATTATCTGGAAATGTCAGTGATTTCAGAAAGTTCTGTGATTTACAGATCACTCTGGAATAATTGTTGGAAACTAGTGAAATGTATTTTCACTTATAAGGCACATATAAAGACACTTTGTGAATTTTTAGGAAACACACACACAAATATAATTTAATAATAATATAATTCATATAATATAACAATACAATATAATTCATTCAGATAAAGAAGGAATATATATATATTACATCATATATATATATATATATACACATGATTATTTCCTGTTTGTTGCCTCATACTTAGCATATAATTGTGCATATATATATATATATATATATATATATATATATATATATATATATATATATATATATATATATATATATATGCACAATTATATGCTAAGTATGAGGCAACAAACAGGAAATAATCATGTAAATCTGAATATATTAACTTAAAATATGAATATACAGTTATAACCAAATATATGGATACAAATCTGAATATATAGAAGTAAATCTCAATATATTGATGTAAATCTAAATATATAAAAGTAAATGAATATATAAACAAAAATCTGTATATACAGATATAAAATTAAATATATAGATACAAATCTGAATATATAAATGTAAATCTGAATATATACAAGTACATCTGAATATTTAAACGTACATCTCAATATAAATACACCTTTATTATCAGGCATTTCAAAAGACAGATGTTCTTATTTATTATTTGTATTAAGACAATCTGTCTATACATCCTGAATGCATCAATGAGGATATTGAACTATATTAATTACTGTAAGTGCATATCACTTATCTAAACCAAATGGAGTATTTTACCGTATTTTACAAAAGGCTGACCATAGTGGTGTAAAGTGTGTAAATATCATTTTCCAGTATTGCAATAGTGGAAATTTGACAGCTTAACAGGTAATTTAGAAATCTCAAAATTGCATTAATAAATAAATAAATAAATAAATAATAAACCACAAACTCTTTTAAATAAACCCTTTGGTATATGAAACCAAATTGAATTAAATTGTGTTAAATAAGATTTAATCCTGATTAATGATCAGCCAAGTTTAATATATGATGGTGGTCCGACGGTGAGCCTGAAGTGGTGGTCCTATAACTGTAAATCTGATCTTACTATCTGGGCTTTTGCTTACAGTTTGTTTATTTTAAGTCTTTAAAAAGTTCTACTGAAATTGTCACCCATTACATCTCCATTACATGCTCAGATGAGTTCATGCCAATCATTCCCTCCGTTTAGGTCTGGCTTTTTTTCAGTTCAATGTCCAGAACTTGAGTTGTTTATATTGAATCCTCCCCGACCAGTAAATGAATACAATAACATCAGCTGCACCACTGACCTTCTAACATCAGCTGTTTTGATTGCTGGTTTGTTTCTTTTCCTCCCCATTTCTTTCTTTCAATCACACACAGACACTCACCACAACCTCAGTCATGTACTTTCCTTTAAAAGCCCTTCTGTTTTCCCCCCAGAAATTATACTTGTGTCCGAATACAATACGTGCTGATATTATTGTAATCTTGTAATCGTCACATCATATCTTGTGTGGTGTTGGCTTTAGTACTTGCACACAGATATTCACACAAGACTAGTCTCTCTCTCACTATAAAATAAGATGTCAAGCTGAATGAGATGCTTTAGAAAATGTACAACCTTGAGAAACAGAAATGCATTTGCAAAAGCCATCAGCACAGCAATAAAACCGGCATCAATTTCCAACTAAGAAGAAAAGAAACGTCTCTTTTCATATGAGGGATGTTTCTATTCCAACCCACATCCAGAAAGAGGTATTTCATCTGAGTGCGAAATGCACAAACCTGCATGTCTCATGATGGATTCGGTGAACACTGAGCTGGTTTGTAATGAGCAGCAGTTACATTTACATTCATGTTTTTTTCAGACACTTTCTCACCAAAGAGACCAAGCAAACCATTCCAGCACAAGTCGCACTGAAGAAACAGCAATACTCTAAACTTATGCTTTTTGGATTAAATATGTGCTTTCTGAGGCTCTGACGACAGCAGACAGCGGGATCTTTTCAAAGGCCAGCAGGAGTTCTCTTGGCAGCAGCTTTCAGGTTTGATAGAAGGCCATTTGCTTGTCGGCCATTTGCTTTTGTGTGTGTGTGTGTGGGGCACAAAGCAAGATTTTTCTTGAATTTGCCACACTGAAAAAAAAAAAAAAAAAAACATATATTTATGTATAGGCCCATTAGGCTAGGATGATAGAACTGAATGATATGGTTCAAATCAGCCACACCGTATATAGTGTCACATTGCATTCAGTGACAGAACTGTGGTGGTCGTGAGAGTGTTTACGAAAGCCATTTATTGAAAAAGACTATGTGAGTACTGTGGTGTAGAAGCGGAGAACAAAGTTCCACCACTTGCTTAGATCATGGAGCAGTTTTTTTAAAAGTTGGAGCATTTTTGGCTCCAAGACTGCAGTTATTTAGGAATAATGAATAATAATAAATAATAAATAATGGTTTTAAATTAAATAATAATAATATTAATAATTATAATAAAATACAAATTTTTAAATAATTTTACAAAACAATATAAAAATAAATTACAAATAATTGAAATAGATTCAAATAAATTAAATTAAAATGAATACAAATAAATTAAAATGTAATATCTATCTATCTATCTATCTATTGAATATTTAAAACAATAAACAAAATACATTTTAATAAGTAAAAAAAAAATGAAATTGTTAATGTTTAATAAATAAAATTACATTTCTATGCTAAATAATTTATAATAAATACATACATAAATTTGATTGATACATAGATAAGTGCAATATGAATTTGAGATAGCTAGCAATCTAATATTCAAGAGATGGTTTGAGGCACATATAATACTCAGCTTGTTCACACATGGAGAATGTTTATTATAAAAAGCTGTGAACATCTGTTAAATGACAGTTTTGCATTATTTTCTTAGTAAATATAAAGCAGAACATGAATATGATATTTAACATTCTCCATATGTAATCATACAGATAGAGTAAATCACCTTAACCTATGAAATTCCTGAATGCCAGAAGAAAAGAATGTAAAGTTTATTGGTTATTGGTAAAAATTATTTGTTTGCATGTTATTGCCAAAATATTTGGGAATGCAAATCAATATGAATCATTTTATTCATGTATATTGTTGTTGAAACCACCTTTGTAATCTTTCATTGTTTTTTTTTTTTTTTTTTTTTTTTTTGCATCTCATTTAAGTTGAAATCATTTGGGTATGTGTGATAGACTTAAAACAAGACACACTCCTAGTTAATTCTTTTCCCATAAGCACACCTCAAAAGAGTGTATATGATTCTCAGAGTGATTATGCAGATTTTTGTCTCTTATGTCCTATGGGGGAAATAGGGTCTTAAACTCTTAATCTGGACCTAGAGAATTCTGCTGTGAGGACATAAAGCATTGAAGCTCATCTTGCATGAATCAGGGAAACATATGTCTCCAAGCAACAGCACGAAGCCCACTTCCTTTTTCCATCTGCACAGAATTAGAAAGTCTTTGGCAAAACACTTAAAGTGTCACAATGCTGACTTCTCTTATGGACCCTGACAGAGCAAGAAAGCAAGCAAGAAAGCTCTCATTCAGAATCAGGTCCTACCCTAGCAGCATAACATGTTTAGCTAACAGAAGTGTTTTTTTTTTTTTTTTTTTTTTCATTAGGCCTATCAGACTTGTATATTAAGTAATAAACTCACAAGTCAGAATTGTGAGAAGCAAAGTCTAAATTTTGAGATATAAAATAAAAAAATAAATAAAAAAAGGTTCCCTTTTCGTCGTCTACTACGACTTGTGTCGTATGATGACATATGGGGGATCATTTGTGGGAGCCCAATAACCTCTGAGAATATCAGAAAAAGCCAATGAAATGTGAATGAAATTGGTGTGAAAATTTTGCATGCGAAGCCACACCTGTACATACGGGTATTAAAGGGCTGGCACTTGCAGATCGCACTTCAGCATTGTTCTTCGGAGTGAGTGCATGCGTCTCTATTGTAAGGGAAACAGGTCAATTTAGCTCAAAGGGAATCATTTAAGATTTTAAAGGGAATTTGAACAGAATCACTGTTTCACGGCTGATCACTGAAACGGCCATCGATTCACTGAACGAGCCGTTTAACATCAAATCTGCACTGGATATTAATATACAAAGTATAGTGAAAACACTATTAATTAGCACAGTAACAAGATCGGCAGTTTAAGACATTAACTTGTAAGCACAAAACACAAGATACTTCTCTTTTCAATATGAATAAGGCTTTATTAGATAAATCTAAGACATATAAACTAATCTAACACATAAGTACACACACACTCACACATTCACACAAGTTGCAGGAAGATAGAACATTAGGAAAGAATGAGTTTAAGAGAATGAAAATGTGAAATCCCAAGTTTACAGCAATACGTGAAATTGCATAGACATGAACAACCATCAGTCACTTAATTAACCCTCGCATTGAGTTCCTCAATGAGGTTAAAATTCTATTAGATAACACCAGTACAGATGAGAGTCTGGAGGTTACTTGCATTGCCTGTGTAACGGGGTTCCCTTTGTTGTCATTGAAAAGGGGGTTTCCCGAGGTTGCTGATTGGCTGGAAGTTCAGTAGTCGTTGAAGTGACGTCTTGGGAAGCCCGTGGTTGGGCGTTGGTTGACGATGTGGAGTTATGGGCTGGTTGAAGTTTCAGACGGGCAGGCGAGGTCAGACTTGGAGACACAGCGTTACAAAACTTAACTCAGAACATGAAACTCTCAACGCAAAAGAAAATAAACTAAAGTAAAAGAACAGAAGTAAAGTTTGACGAGACTAGGTGGTTTTTCTTCTCATCGTGGCTAAGTAGCAGCAGGCGTGCAGGCCAAAGCACACTGGAACGGCGCTCAAAGAATGCTAAACGTGATGACAAAAAAGCATGGCTAAAAGCTAAAACTACAAGCAAAGCTATTTAATCCTCTGGAGTCTAAGGGTATTTTTGGGGCCTGGAGAAAGTTTTGTCATGCCCTGACATTTGTGCTTTTTTCAGTTTCTTATAAATATCCAAAATGGCTAAAGTCTAATCTCACTGTAAATCACACAAACTAGGCTATAATAATATGTGAGGCAGCATGACTTATCCATGATGTGTTTTTGAGAAAAAAAATGTTATGCGTGGTTAGTGAAAAACTAACAAATGTTAATCACTTTGAATAAGGCATAAAACACATATAGAAAATTGTTTCACAGGAATTTTGAGAACTGGAGCTTGTAGCCTAGAATTTTTTTTTCTAAATGATGTGAAAATCATCTTGTGTACATCACTTACAGAAAACATATATTGATTTTAAATTTTCTGAGACACTTTTTGTTGGTAAAAGTCATATGCGAGTAGCGTCAACTATCATGAATTCACACCTGAGAAGACAAAGGCCTGCATAATGAGCTGCATAATGAGCCATTCAGTCAGCTGTGTCACTGAGAGGGATGAGTTACAAAAAAAGAATGTGAGGACAAAATAAATGTCTATAATTTTATGTTTGTAGTTATTTTAGAATTATTTAATATCCCACAACATAATTAATATTCACTTGTGAGTGCAGTTAAACAGTTTATTAGGAACAATCAAAGCTGACTTTCAAACTGAATTTTTTGCATCATTACTCCAGTCACACACAATCCTTCAGAAAATCTTTTAACAATCTTATTTTCTACAAAACAATTTTTTATTGTTATTATTATCATTATTATTATTATTATTTTATTATTATATTATTATTAATGTTGAAAAAGAGCTGAGAATATTTTTTTTTTAGGTTTTTTAGGGGGGATAAATTGAAAGAACAGAAATGATTGTTACATTTGTTACAGTTACATTTATTGTTACATTTATATTATTTACATCAAGCTTTTGAATGGTATAGTAGTGTATATTGTTATTGAAACTTTATAATATTTCACTTGATTATACATTTAGACAGGAATTATAGTTTGGAAAAAGTCTTTGGAAAAAGTCTAACTAGTAATATGTTTACACGTTATGTGAAAACTAGTACAAGTATATAAATAAATGAAAAGAGACTTACTCATGTTTATGATCTCTGCTGATAAAGCACTTCATTCTTTTTTTCTGAGGAAATCCTAAATCCTCAAATCTCAAATCCTCAACCACATCACATCTTTTTGGGGTGAATTTCTTATCTCTCATCGCGAAGCAAAACACCGTAAAATAATAAAAACTTGAACAGTCTCGCTGCGTTGTCTTCTGTTGTGTGGGGGTATATTCAAAAGCCGCGCGCTTCAGTGAAATATTTGAATCTCAAAAGCGGCGCTCGGCGCGGGGGCGTGTTCGCATTACAAGATAATGAAGGGAGACGTGAAAAAACGGACATCGCGTTGTTTTCATATGGATTACTTTATCACAGAATATTGTTTTCAGCGCAACTTGTTTAGTTTAAAAGTAGACATGTCCAGGCTTTCTATAGATATCTCTCTCATGTCTCTGTGTTGAGTTTCACTGAGGTTACAGTTCATTTTAAGACGCATTTGTATCTGAAGATCAGCGCAGACAAAGGCTGCAGACAGCACTCCTTGTTTGTTATCTTTTTTTATAAGTGCACAAAGTTTTGTTGTTATTAGGTCTGTATACAAAAAAAAGTAGACCCTTTACAGATTCGATTGGATGTATTGCACTTATCTGTACGATCAAAACTGAAAGTGTATTTTAGTTCTTTTCGGGGGTTATGTGTAATAAATAAATAAAAAAATAAAAATCAAATCAATGGACTAAAAATAATAGTTATTGACATACACAATAAGTGATTAGAAACATTAAAGTCAAATGTGTGGGTTATACATAAATGAATATGGAGTTAAGCAATGGACTGATATTCATTTATAAGTCTTTTTGAGTTCATATTGGTGCAACTACATCTATAAGAGACAGTTCCTGTGCCATTCTCTGACATAAGGATTTCTGTGTGTGGAGCCCAGAGGTTAAAAGGTCCCCCTTAGGAATTTCAGTCTGGTTCTGCTAGGTGGGGGGTGGGTCAATCCAATGATCACTCTCATGGCTTTACATGTGAGGGTCAGACTGCCCATCTCTTCGATTACGCCCCATATAGACAAATCTCTTCTTCTAATTGAAATTTGTCAATAATTGTCTAATTGTGTTAATGTTGAAAGCTGTTCTCTGAAAAGAGTTGGTTGGTTATCTTGCTTCAGACCTGGGTGCTAGGAGTTGATTTACAACATCCTGCCTTTCTGTGGAATTCGGCTCGTGTTTCAACCAGGCTCCCGATCGAATCTTTAATTTGTCTGGTTCAGGCCTGATACGCTACACTATATATGACAAGCGAGCTTCCTTTTACTGGATCTATGGCACATTTCAGTGGTTTCTCTCAGGTCTGCATGGTTAAGTGCACGGTTATGTTCCACCTCCCTCATCTAAATGTTCGCGGTTGGATGATTGGTTTCTGGGATCGGAGCGTGCTGAACAGACGTGTTCCACCTCAGTGCCTTTCTTCCCGGAAGTGCACGAGGAACTCACAAGGAAGTCACGGAAAGCTCCTTTTTCGAGCCGTACACACTTCGCTGGGGCCTCCACTCTTACTACCCTTGATAGTGGACATTCCCCAGGTTGAGCACACTATTGTGGTGATCTATGCCAGAGTTGTGCCGCCACCTTGCGTGGTCGTACATGGCTCCCATCCAAGGCATGTAAGTTTACCTCATCTCTCATGGCGAGTGCTTACAATGCCTCTGGCCAGGCCACCCTCGCAAGACTCCTAAGAGTTTCTTAGACTGGAGACCAAGGGCTGGAGAGACTGTGCAGCTTGCCCCTTACCGGGTGAACCAACCTCAATAAAAGAGCAGTTTCCTCTTTCCCTTGGTCAATCTCTTTTCCAGAGTGTTCCTGACCCTCACTCTCTTGATGGCCAGACACTGTATGGCAGCATCAGGGCCTCAGTGGACACAACTCATTCACCTTCCCCTGCCCTAATGGATCGGGCCCACCTGCCATTGTGGGCCCACGGAACAAGGTAAGTGCTCGGAAGGGCCCTGTGTCTCACCTAACATACCTTGTTCCACCTCGCCACTGTCTTATGGAAGGAGATTGCCAACCTTCTAGCGAAGGATGCAATAGAGCCTGTCCCCCCAGCCAAGATGAAGAAGGGTTTCTACAGCCCTTACTTCTTTGTACCCAAGAAAGACGGTGGCTTGAGACTGATTTTGGATCGAGTATTGAATCGTGACGTTCACAGGCTCCCGTTTAAAATGCTAACTGTTGGACACATGCTTACGTATGTTCAGCAGCAGGATTGGTTCACAGCAATACGTTCATGTCTCCATCCTTCTTTGTCATTGACCATTTCTTTCGGGCTGTCCCTGTTGCCTCACATCTTTACAAAGGTTGAGGAGGCCGCCATTGCTCCACTACACGAGCAGGGCATTTGCATCCTCATCTACCTCAACGGCTTATTCTAGCTCAGTCCTGGGAGTTGGTTTGCAAACACAGGGACCAGGTCCTACCAAACCCACAACAAACCCTCCCCCTTACCAAACAACCCTCATCCAAGTGGAGTTAGACTCAGTCCCCAAGACAGCGTTTCTCTGATAAGACCACCCTCAGTCAATGCTGAAGTGTTTGAACTTCTTCAAGCACAAGACAGCGGTTCCACTGAAACAATTTCACAGGCTACTGGGGCATATGGCATCCGCAGCCGCAGTCACGCCACTCGGACTGCCACAGACGGTGCAGCTGATATGGAACTGATTCAGTAAGGCACAGATCAATCTGTTTGCCTCCCACGAGTCGACCCATTGCACTCTGTGGGGCTCCATGGCCGAAGCTCCTCTCTTTACAGATGCACTAGTGCACAGCTGGCCCAGGGGTCTATGCAAATATGTGTTTCCCTTAGTAAGCCTCATTGCACAGACTCTGTGCAAAGTCATAGAGGAACAAGAACAAATCCTGATGGTTGCCCCCTACTGGCCGAGCCAGACTTGGTTCACAGATCTCACGCTGTTAGCGTTAGCCCCTCCCTGACAGATTCCCCTGAGGAAGGACATTTTTTCTCAGTGGCAGGGCACAATTTGGCAACGCGCCCAGAACTCTGGAACCTCCACGTCTGGTCCCTGGATGGGATGAGGTAAACCAGTTGTGAAAGACACAATCACTCAGGTGAGAGCTCCTTCTACAAGGCAGCTTTACACTCTGAAGTGGCGCGTGTTCACTAGGTGGTGTGCCTCCTGCAGTGAGGACCCACAGAGATGTGGCTTTGGGCAGTGCTTTCCTTTTTACAACAAGGCTCAGAAAAGCGCTAGTCTGCCTATACACATAAAGTTTACATGGCTGCCATTGCAGCTAGCTATGATTTGGTAAATGGCAGAATGAGTGCCTAGAATTCAGACCGGCCTACTCTCATGTTGTTCTGAGACCACGGCCTGGATATGTGCCCAAAGTTCCCACTGCTCCCTTCAGGGACCAAGTGGTGAACCTGCAAGCATTTCCCTCCAAAGAGGGAAACCCAACTTTGTATCTGTTATGTCCAGTTCACGTTTTGCACAGACAATCTGAACACCTCTTTGTCTGCTTTTGAGGACAGCAGAAGGGGAAGGCTGTCTCCAAAGAGAGAATGGCTCACTAGATTGTGGATGCCATTCTCAGGGTGTACCAGACCCAGGATGAGCTGTGTCCGCTAGGAGTTAGAGCTCTTTCTACTCTTGGTGTTGCTGCCACTTCTGCTTTAGCACAAAGTGCCTCAGTATGTTATGGATGCCCTGAAGGTCACCCTATACAATGTATTTCCCACTGTTCAGTTCGATAGAGCTGGTTCTGTCTCTGGTCAATGTGCGTTAGGTAACCTCCCTCCTTTGGTGGATCTTTCCACAGAGACCTCCCTAGGTCAGTCCTGCCTGTTGGCGGGTCCCAGGGTGTATTTCCATACGTTTCCCCCCTTTGAGCAGGATGTTGTCTCCGTAGCATTCCTCTCCCCTGGTCAACAACCAGGAGTATAGCAGCTGTTAATTCTGAAAAGCTATATGTTTATGTCTTATCAAATAATCAGAGGAGGCCCATAGCTGCAGTGACCCTTTTGCTAGGTGAGTAGCACTCCATGTAAGAAGCGGGAGACCTGAGGTCATTTACCCTGGACGTTGTCTCATTTAGCCTGGAGTCACTCAACTCGTTGTTGGAACGCTCATGCTTGCCCACACGTTATCCACACGTTTTTTTTAGCATTTATTTATTTATTAAATTGTTATCTGTTTACTCATGAAAACAACTTAACTCATCCCACATAGCATGACGAAGTCCTCTCTATTGTCCAAAAATGTTCAATGACTTTAAGCAACACTACCATTCGTTTTATTTTATTATTTCATCATTATTATAGTTATGTTATTATTATTATTATTATTATTATTATTATTTTTTTTTCTGTTTTGGAAAGGAGCCTCCGATGTTAAGGCTGCATTTATTTTAACAAAAATACACTAAAAATGTCATATTATAAAACATTATTAATTATATTATAGATTATTATTTATTCTTACTATAAATTCTGGAAACTGTTTTTGTTGCTTAATATTTTTGTGGAAACTTATGTACATTTTTGTTCAGTATTTTTGATCAAAGTCAAAAAGAACAGCACTTATTTGAAACAGAAATATTTGATAACATTATACATATTTTTACTGTAACTTTTCACGTTAAACTAAAAAAAAAAAAAAAAAAATGATATTCAAAAAAAAACAAAAAAAATAACATGCCAAATATCATAACTAATTCACACAACTCCCTTTTATAAATGTCTATTTTCCTTTGTTTTTGAAAAAAAAAAAAAAAAAAAAATCACATACCGATGACTAAACCCCTTTGCGGATGGTAATTGTTTCTTTCTCATGTGGACGTCTGTAAAAATTAATTTAAATGGCACCTCAGTGAGGAAAAAAACTAATGGATTCGGATGGGGGTTTATTCACAGTGGAGAAGTGAGTTCTGTGATCCTACGATCCTACCTTGGAACACCCTTGGACAGTCGTATTATTGTCTGCTGTTAATAAAATGTTATATGCTTGGAATAAAGAGAATAAATTCATATTAGCAGAAATAAGTTAATGCAACGTCTTACTGTCGTGCGTTTTGCTGTAGTAAGGAATTGCACAACGAAGAAATACATACAGGAATCAACTTTAAAAGACATTTTACAGGAAACACACACACAACAAACAAACAAACAAAACAAAAAACAACAACAACCAAACATAAAATGTAAACTTAGATGGACATTTAATATATAGATAATTAACAAGATAACAGGTAAGCAGAATTAACTAATCAGAACACATGAAAACTGGGTCACAGGGAAACACAATGGAACACAAAAAGACCAAACATGTTACACTTACATAAGGTAAACATAAAGCTGCTTGGTTTATATGTTTATGTATGTAATTGCAGACTGTGTAATGCATATTTTAAAATTGTTTCACATGCCTGTAAAATATGCATGCAAATTACAGCAAAGTGCAACAGTTACCATACATTGGTCAAAAATTATATAAACAGTGAACTTTGAATTGATTTAAAACTATTCTAAACTCAGATATGTGGATTCAAACGGCACTAAAATCACCAACTAACCCCTGTAAATGTTGAAAATCATCTGAATCGGGCTAATGTTATCAAAACGATTCCCAAGGATCACAAGGATCTGAATGATTAAACAAACGCTATATTATGTATACCAGGCCAGTAGTTCACAATGTCCCTTTGTAAAGAAGCACTACATGCCAGCACGCACAGACATTCCTATATACTGAACATATAATATGCATGCACATGGCATCACCATTTTTGCAAATATGCATTTTTGTAGTTTACACAAAATTATAATGGTATTGTTTAAAAAAAAAATTGCACTTTAAAACCCAATTTTAAAAGTTGCATTTTTAGGCCCCCAAAACACTGTTGTTGTGTAAATTAAAATGCATAAATTGCATAAAATGCATAAACACACTTGTCGACAAGCCTTGAATAGGGCCATACCACCCAATGTATATTTAACGCATACAATGAAGACTATGTAGGTTTTTATTTATTTATTTGTTTTACACTTGCCTACTTCATTAAATTTCTTCATAGTAGCAATGATACTTTTATAAGGCTAAATTTTTCATTTCATTAATTTTTATGAACACATTGACACTAGGAGCCCCTAGTTTTCTAGGACCAGCACCGTCAGCACCTCTGGTTACCCCAGTGCTGGAGTGGACCACAAGGAGGTGTGTGTGGCCCAGAAGAGGGTGGATACAACCTCTAAAGAGAGAGGACAACCTCTTTGGCCATGGTAGGACTAACTGAGATGGCCTCCATGGCCAAGGCAGTGAGAGTGGGTCAGCTCAGGGACAGCCTTTGTGGCCACGACAGAGAGAGCAGGTGGCTCTGGGACAGCCTCTGAGACCCTCAGGCTTGGGACCACTAGGACACCCATTGTTCTTGGTGGAGAAGAAGCTCTTCTTCTCCTTCCCTTCTGAGAATGAGATGACAAGGTGGGGTTGACCACCTTTGAAAAAGCTGCAGGATACCCAGCCACATTTAGGGGAGCTGCAGAGATCTGGGGTGCCACTGGGATGGCAGCAGCAGGCTTAGCAGTCTCAGGGGTAGCTGCAGTTGGGCCAAGACAGTCGCACTGGACCGGTGAGCTGCTGTGGAAGGCAGGATAAGGCACTCTGAGACTGAATGGGAGTGCCAAGACACCATTTCAGAAGAGCACTCATCTTCTCAAGGTGGCACATATGGACCACTAACTCCCCAAAGGTCCAATGGAGGAAATTGCAAAACTTTGATGAGGGAATGGGGTGTTAAGTCTTCCATTAAAGAAAATTTTCATCCCATTCTCACCAATACACAGCTTGGATACTTTGTCGTTGGATGACCTGTGCAGAAGCTCAAATAGGGGGAACATAGTTTGTATCTCGCTTATTTACAAATTAATCATTTTCTTGTATTCTGGAAAGGTGGTTAAGTGAGTAAGCTGAGTAATGCCAATTATTAGCCTAATTAAACCATGCATTCTTATTCCAATTAATTGCATTGGTGGCAGTAGTATTGCTATTGTTAGAAAAAATAAATAAATAGTTAAAACACTGTTGAGTAAAGCATCTTCCTTCCATTTAATCAGCATCTGGCTTTCTTCATTACATATCATCTTAACAAACACCTGAGCCTAATTGAAAAACTTTTTAAGGCTCATCTAAATTCATAGGCTCTTGATTACAGTGCTGGGTGCAGATGGTACAGTATGAGCATGACTCAGATTCATGTCTGGATTTAAGATGAGAACGTTTAAACTTTAATATAGATTTTACAGTGTAGCAGCTTTCTAATCAGAGATGTTTACTCTTCAACTGCTTCAGAGAGAGAAACTTTAATTGGATACAAAAAATCAGATATGAACAAGCCAAAGTTGTACATCAGACTCGCTCAAACTCCATCAGAGGATTACAGTCTTTTAAAGATGCCATTATGAAAAATAGACTAAACATCTATCAGAACTGAAGGAGACACTGCCCATGAGTTTATGGATTATTGCCAATAATCACTGTTGTACAAAGCAGTCCTTTTTTGCACACTTAATGTGACAACTCATTGACTGAAAGTTTTATTTTATTTATTTATTTATTTATTTATTTATTTATTTATTTATTTATTTATTTATTTATTTATGTCATATCCATTATGTCTGTCAATGGCTATGATGCAAACTATAATGGCTCTGGTAGGGGACACATTTCCAGAAGATAAAGTAAAGTAAAGTAAAGTAAAGTAAAGTAAAGTAATAAATTAAAATGAAATAAAAAATGAAATGATTATTATTATAATAATTATTTAATTCAAGGAAGAAATATGATGGTCTCAATAGATCAGTTTGATAATTGGTAATTAATTGTGGTTCTTCAGTGCTAAACCAATTTTTGTTATTGGAATTGTTGTTTTTGTTGTTATATCATTACGATAATAATAATCAGGTTAGTTCTACAGTTAATAATAAAGTAGAGTTCAAAAGTTCAGATAATGTCAGTAAGATTTTTTTTTTTTTTTTAAGAAAGTAATACTTAAATTAAATTAAAAGTTATTTCAATAAGTTATATATTATATATCTTATATATATATATAATATTACTGTTATTGTATTTTTGATCAAAGCAATACAATTCTTAACTCATATACAACAAACAAACAAACAAATAAATACATAAATAAAACATCAACCGGAGAAATGTACAGCTTAATGGGCACCATATGCAATTGAGATTAATGGAAATTCTAATGGACAAATATATAGAACCCCTTGGTTTCATCAAAATTTAAATAGTCTATTGTTTATTTATGTCTCCATTTTCCTTGGCTAGTTAGTTGGTTGGTTGTTTCAGTGTCAAAAGTGCCCGTGTCCCTCAAAATATGCTGACTCTTGGCGTTCCAGTTGAGTGGTTTGTCTCAAAGAGAAGAGCTGTCTCCAAGATGCTAATCACTGCAGTAATCAAGGCTGGGGACGTTACTGAGGAAGGCTAAATGGATCACATCTGACTCAATTCATTAGCTTGGAACAAATGCAGATGATTGTAACTCAACCTGAGCGTTTTCTTTTAGAGTGCCAGTAACATAAGCCATTAAAATTGTGGTAATTATTTCTGTTTAGAAAGATATTTTAAATAATCCAACGGTTAAGTGAACACCTCAGCAATGACCTTGGAGCCAGGAAAGATGTTATGACATTTTCTTGGACATTATTTTGGCAGCCACAAAATTGTAAGATGTAATTTCCTATTATGAAATATGTCTGGTTAAATATTATTAAAGGGTAAGTTCACCCAAAAATGAAAATTAGACTGCGTTTTACTCACCCTCTGGGCCTAGGTGTACTGTATATGGCTTTTTTCTTTCAGACGAAAAAATACCCAGTCACATAAAAAATTTCACCTGACTGACCAAACCAAACACCCTCTGACTCAAGTCATTTACCAATTAAAAAAAAAAACAATTTTTGATATAACTCGACTGGATTCATCTGAAAGAAGAAAGTCACATACACATAGGATGCCTCGGGGGTGAGTGAAACGCAGCCTAATTTTCATTTTTGGGTGAAATAACCCTGTAAGCCATTTTGACGCTGTAGTCTACTTATGTGGATTTAAATTAATTGAAACGTCATGGACTGCAATTTGGACCAAAATGTCAATTATTAAACTTTCAAAAATAAATCTCTTTTATTTTCACCTGAACTAATGTGTGTCTTTGCAGCATCAGTGATTTTGAAGGCAAATGTAATGCAAACCAATCACTGAACATCAACTGAAAATAAGGTGTTAGTTTGTGAATATAGTTTTTCTTGCCCTGTTTTATAAAGATGTTGAATTATTTTAACTTAATTTCTCTCAGATTTTGTAGATGCTTATATTTCATGTTACTTCACTTTTATTTAGCTATTTATTTATTTATGTGTTTGTTTGTTTGTTTGTTTGTTTATGCCTAACTATCAACAATTTCTATAAACAATTTGTCTCATAGGCATCATTTACAACCGAGATGTGTGGGACACATCCCACTAATTTTTGCCAATGCTAATTTTCTCCTCATTGCTTTATAAAAACTCATGGTAAGGAACGTGTTTGGCAGAAAGGAAGTGTCTTCTATTATTAAGCAGGGGTTTTCAGTTGCCTAGAGTGTTATGATAAGTGGTGCTGTTGGAGTTAGTTATTTTTAATGTTATGCTGAGTGATCAGAGCAGTTGTTATTGAATGTGGAAAGCAACAGCGACAATATGTTCTCGTCTGTACAGATCTCAGAATCAAAACAATCACTTTGCTCGCTATCTGCTCTAGTGAATCACAAAATAAAATGCAAACAAAAGTATACCCATTGTTATCCGTTCATGCACATTCACATGTTATTCTGGTAGTAGTGTTACATCACTGATTAGAAGTTGTAGACCTTACTCAAAAAAAAAGAAAGATAGATAGAAAAAGAAAAAGAACTTCATCAACAGAGGCAGATATAAGAATAAAGTCAAACTAAATATTCATGAGCTAGGCCTTCATAATTGCATGATATCATGAACAGCATGTGTGAATCCCGCCATTTTTTTAGACTAGATTGCTGAGTGATTACTCTATATGTTTAATAAATGATTAGTTGTAGTGGCTTTTAATTAATCAATGATCTAACAATTATCCAGCTGTGATTTAACACCACCTCTCCCTTGTGATTAATTTAGCAAGGGAAGACAAAGCAGCAACGACTGTCTGCTATATGGTGCATTAATCAAGTAGGGCAATTTTTATTTTTAAGGCCACGGTAGTTCAGTTTTTTCTTATTTTTCTGAGAATTTGATATGACCATTGGGCCAACATCAGATTGACTGAAAAAATATTGCTTGAAGGCATAGGCACCCCAAAATGAAAATTTGCTGAAAAGATACTCCACCTCAGGGCATCCAAGATGTTGAGTTTGTTTCTTCATTGGAACATATTTGGAGAAATTTAGCATAGCTGTGAATGGGTGCCATCAGAATGAGAGTCCAACCATCTGATAAAAACAACACAATAATCCATAAATAATCCGGATTCCAGTCCAGTCTTGTGAAGTGGAACGCTGTGTTTAGAAGAAACAAATCCATCAAGACTTTTTTAACCATTGCTTCTGACCAAAATACAAGATCATGATTCATAATACTGTTGTAATTGTTCCGATGAAGAAACAAACTCATCTTGAATGGCCTGATGAATATTCAGCAAACTTCATTCTTGGGTGAATTATTCATTTAATTTGATATGCCAGTAATAATAATGGCTATGTATTGAAATATGTATTTACACCACTAAAAACATAAAACATTACATATCACCTTGCTAATTTCTAAACACTCAAAACTCAAAGTAGTGCTAAAAGCTAAAAACATGTTCAGTTTTACCTGAAAAAAAGATGAATGTGAATTTGGCAATGTTTGATTACAATGGCTGTTGTATGTATCACAACAGTTCTGAAATGAAATGTCGGGTGAGTAGTGGTAAAAGGTTAATGTTCTTTTGTGTTTGAAAATGTCACACACCTATACTAAACCTAACCTACAATGTTAACAAAACCAAAATATGAGATAGGCATTTGCTGAAGCAACCATGCCATTTCAGCTTGCCTCTACAAGTCTTTGAGTTATTTTTACTTGGACTGATATTTAGGTGCACCACATCTAAAGTGCAATGCTGTATCAGGTGCGCTACCGATCAAGTTTACTACATTAGAAAAGCTACAGATATGGGGCAGAATATGTGAAGTTGATTTATTTCTTTAATGATTTAATATAACTGTTTGGGGTCTGTAATTTGAATAAAATAATTAAGGTTGAATAAATGAATCAAAAGTGAACCTTTACATTATAACACAAATATAAATAAATAAATATATAGAAAACAATAAAAATAAAATAAATTCTGCTTAAAATAATTGTTGTTCTTTTGAACTTTCTTTTCATCAAAATGTAACAAAAATAATAAAGCACATATTTCAGTGTTCCGCCAGTTCTTTTTGTTAAGCAGGTTCATATTCTCTCTCCCTTTACAAATAACTATGTGGCCATTGTCAGTTCTCATGGAGTATCCTGCTGTGTGTAAACACATTGTAAGCACATATCAGCCTGTGGTGTTACAACACAGTGGCCTTGTCCTTGTGTTCTGGATATCTGGCTACAGATGTCTCTACATGCTCAGGTTAGTTTATCACTGATGAGGCTTTAGCTGTGTTCCTCCATTCATCATTCCTGGAGAGACAAGCACAGAGAGGACCTTGGCAGTGTGTACTGCATTATCATATCTTTCCCAGGGTGGATTAGCCTTCACTGTCCTACTCTTTTCCTTGTGGGAGAAATACATTTCTTTGTAATGCCAACTCCTGCCACAGTGTGTGCATGTGTCAAATAAAATAGTCAAATTAGAGTAAATAATTGTCCTAAGCTCTGAATTTTGGTAGCTTCTTGAGACATCCGAAACACAGAATGTTGTAAAAACACCAGAATGAAGAGTGACATGATGGAACTGAACTAAACTTTTCTCTGCTCTGCTCTTAATGGAGCATCTTAAAAATTGCTACAGAAAGATGTTTCTTTTACTCCAGCAGATATAGAAAATTCAGATGTTTTCACAAACACGTGAATGTCAAATCTGAACAAGGAATCTGTTTAATTCCCAGATTCTGTAAGAGACTTTCACAGTCCTCCACCTCAACCACAGTTAGTCTGTATAAAATAATGTTAATGGGAAAGAAGGATCTGATGAGGACTCTTCTAACCAGAAGCAGAAGATTGATCTTCATCATGACAGTGCACAGGGTCACACAGCAGTATTGGACGGTAACTGAAAACAACAGACGTTGAATTAGAAAAATGAAACACCTGATGTGAGGTGATTATGCCATGTGCCATGCTGTGAGGTAATAATGTGGAAATGTGGATTTATGGCTATAGATAACATTGTTACATTTTCCAGAGTGGGAGGCAGTGGTTAAATTTAAAAAACTATCCAAAAAATACTTTACAACAAAAATAATACATATAAATTCATAAATTTCTTACATTTTCCCACCTAAAAGGACTAGTGAAGGACAGTGGATTTAATGGATATTGTATATCTTCTTGCTGCTCTGCATTTTTATCTTCTGGCTCTTCCAAATATCAACCATTATCCCCTATATGTCCAAAATTAGCATGTGTCTATCCCCAGTTTTAGATTCAATAATTAAATTTGACACTTGGCTGATACTTTATTAGAAACCATAGCATAATACATGGTTTAAAAGTAGTCAGCCAATTTTTAGCAAACATGACATGACTTAAATCACCCAACTTGTACTAAAATAATGATATATACTAAAACAAAATTCAGAAATTGCTATTAAATTTCACACAACAATTCACAAATAATTAAAAAGTAGTATTTTCATGTAAAACATACTCTAATTATCTTAGTTTTATTTTTCCAACTTTTTTTTAATTACAGTATAATAATTATATACTGTATGGAAACACTTGTAAACTAAGATGTGATTACATACACAAACAGTTTGTTACTTCATAAAAATTAACTTTTCATATGTGGTTTGGTCTCATATTTCGTAATACTGGTTTTAATTTATTTTTGGACTGGCAATAACTTCCTCATCTGAAGAAAATTGGGAGAATATGGCTGTGATTAGTGCCAAAGAGAGTATCCTTATAAATCCATATAAAGGACTTTATATCTTTCCATAGAATAAAGGGAAGGATTATACAACTGCTTTAAACAATGCCAAAATGAGAGGCACCTTGTGTATAAAGCGAGACCCCGAGTGGATCTGCTGGGACGGCTGGATCAATGTGCTGCACACACAACTAACACTACATGTGTGTAGTACATTGATCTTTTTATCTCCCAGGCTTTGGCTTGTTGTTATTTGGTAGCGGGGTAGATCTTACATGTACGTCACATTTAACATTCAGAGTTCAACACCTATTCAATTAATCTCACCGTCCGTTCTGGCTCTCTCTCTCTCTCACTGTCTGGGTCAGATACACATAGAGCAAAAGCTATTTCTAATATAGTACAGGGACACCAAAATTTTCCACCAAAATGAACAGATCCTCAGTTTTGTCAAACTACTGTGCCGAGGAACGTCACGCAGATGAGATCTCAAACAAACAGGCTTTAATAATTCCACAGACAGGCATAATCCAGACAGGGCAGGTTGGCGACACAGGAAGTATTGACGGATAACATGACAACAACTCAGTGAAAATGGTGCAAACAAATTCCAAACTAACAGAAACTGTGCCAGGTTCACAGTAAATCCTGCTCCACACAAACTCCCATACTTATCAACTTATCAATTTATATTTATCAATATAAAATGTTCAACACGTAAAAAAAATAAAATAAATTAAATTAAAATAAAATAAAATAAGAAAGCCGTAAATATTAAATATCTTAATTTAATAGTTGTAATGTAATAAAATATTATATTTTTTCTCTTAACCTTTTTATTTCACAGTAATATATTACAATATTAATATTTCTTAGTTTGTTTATAGTACTTTATCCCCCGGTTTCACAGACAAGGCTTAAGCCTAGTCCCAGACTAAAGTGCAAATCTGAGCTGTTTTAACTGAAACGAACTTGCACTGACTGATCTTGAAATATATTAGTGCCTTTGTTTTGTCTCAGGATGCACACAAGAAATGATTTTTTCATTTCAAGGCATGTTAATAAAAATGACCTAAATGTCCTAACTGATTCCTATCTTAGTCTAAGCCCTGTCTGTGAAACCGGGGCTTTATGTTTTTATTTAAAACTACTACTACTACTACTACTAATTATTACATGTACTTAGATATATTATAATTAATTTCAAATAATTGTATCACTTTCAGTTTTGTTTCTTTCTGTTAACTACTAGCAATAGCACATATTATCAACACCAATGTAATTGTTAAACAACTGAATGAAGCAATCATATGGGCATTGATTTTTCTTTGACAAAGCATAGAAACATGTTTTTGTATATACTTTTAAGTAATCATTAAATGAAATTTACCTATTTTCCAAATAGGTAAATGGGTATTGATCTTATTAAGAACAAGCAATCCCTGTAAAAAAAAAAAAAAACTTGTAATTTTTAATCAAACTGTTTTAACTCGATATTCCAGTGAAACAACAGATTTCTCTCTGGTGACATATGCTGACTTCTCCACACATTTTGTACACATAAACCCTTTCTTACAATCAACCAAGCTCCCATTCAGTCTCAATCCAATCAACAACTGGCAAACAGAAACAAGTCTCCGCCCTTCTTTTCCAATAATCTGTTTCAAACGGATATGAGTCACAATACTCTGTCTCTGCTTCTGTTACTTGGCAAATTTAATAAATCTTATTTCCTTAATCTCAACCTAAGGCCATCCTCAACCAAAAAACAGACACATAGCAAAATACCACTGTAACCGAATATTAAACACTTACAACTCACACACTTGTTTCATCTTACTCAACCAATGTACTTTATTTTCTATGTTGCTGTTTGTTGTTGTTGTTGTAGTTGTTTTACAGAACATTTAAAATGTAACAGACAAGTGGACATGGCCATCAAACATTATGTGCATTCCGAATGTCAACACAAGAAAACATTAGGCCCTCCAGGATCTTAAAATTGCCATTCGATTCTGTGTTACATTCTCTTTTGTCATTGAAAGCCAGTTTCTGCAAAAACATGCCATTACTCCTTCACTGTTGCTGTTAAGGTACAATATAGTCCTTTCAAGAAAAGACAATCTACTGAACTATTCTCATCTTTGAAAAAAAAAAAAAAAAAAGATACATAAGATGCATATACTTTAAAGAAAGGACACGATGTACTACTGAACACAGAGATATTCATTTGCAGACATTCAAAACATAAGCACTTTATACAGTATAAGACAAACAGAACAGAGAAACAACAACATACATATTATAGCCTTAAGAGTTTTGTTCTAACTTCTTACAAGATTGGGTTTTTCATATTTGATCGTATGATCCTAAGGTGACTTTTGAATGTTCCTCATTGTTTTCGTATAAATAAACTATGCATTGAGTTCCTAACATGATGCTTTTGTTACAATGGATATTCAAAATCAAAGCATTTATAGTAATGCAATATCTGCATGCATTTGTGCAGTCCTGAATTAAAAACAAATTCCTAAAAAAAGAAACTGTTTATCAATTAAACAGCTGCCTTTGTCGTTTCGAAACAAGACAGTGTAATTTTCAGTCAACCTGACATATGATAGGCTTGTACACAATCAAATGGAGCAGATAAGCCTGTAACTAGCCATACAAGCATAGTAATTTATTCAGATCAAAATGCTCCACTGAATTTCATTCATAACTGACTAATAATCGTCAGGAAGCATTAGAATAACTGGAATGCAAGATTGACTTTGTAAATGAGTAAGCAATTAGCATCAGCAGCAGTCACAAGTGTCCCTCAGACAGCTTTTGTAAACTCCTTTCATGATATTACTAAAGTTTACTCAACTCAACAGGATTTCAATCATGAGTATGTTCAACACAGAGCAGCTACTTTATGCTTGATTCCACATACACACATACTAGTGGCCATAGTAATACAGAACATTTGGATATATTGTTGTAGTGTAATATAGGTTTCTCCTTAACTGAGACACATATCTCTATCATGTTTATGTAAAGTACACAAATGTGAATTAATGAAAATGATGATGTCATGCGCTGGTGTATTATGTGTTCAGTATACAGGCATGTGCGCGTAGTTTCTTTACAAAGTGACATCGCCAACTAGTGGCCTGGCATGCATAATACAGCTTGTTTTTTGCAGAACCGTGTGAACGGATCATTTTGACAGTTATCTGTACATTAAACTTTTCAAAAACAAAACAAAAAAATGCTTTCCATTTTTTTTTTTTATATTGCTGTCATTTTAACATACCCTAAGAGTCCACAAACACACTACAATACACAGCAAAAGTTTTACAGCTATATTTATAATTTACATTATATATATATATATATACACAAAGGTTATATATATATATATATATATACACACACACAAAGGTTTTATATATATATATATATATATATATATATATATATATATATATACATATATATATATTATATACACAAAGGGTTTTATATATATATATATATATATATCTATATATATATATATATATATGTATATATATATATATATATATATATATATACACACACAAAGGGTTTTTTTTTTTTTTTGATAAATGAGCAGCACAGCACAGCAGTTTATACATTTATCCATAAATGGGTAAATATTATTCTGCTGTTAAAAAAAAAGAAAGAAACTGAGTAGGAGAGTGGTTATTATGTGCAAACAGTGCAAAACTCTCTCTATATATGTCACTTTCACTTTTCACTTTCACTTTAACTATTTGTGCAGTGTGCACGTCAAAAATATATATATACCGATTTGAAGCTTGTGACATATAAACGCACACATCAACCCGATCACTTCGTTTAGCGTTCATGTAAACACTACAATCAGATTCATCAAGAGTTAATTGATTTTTATCATTGTAGGGAGGTTGTATCCACACACTGCTAATACACATATATATACTAACTAGCTAACACAATGTAAAAGTGAATTTTGCATCCAATGTCCCCTTTAAGAAAGTATTACTTTACTTCAGCAATGATGCATTAAATGTATCCAAAAATGCTGTTCTTCTGAACTTTCTATTCATCAAAGAATCATTAACAAGGACTGTTTTTAAAACTGATAATGAGAGATATTTCTTTAGCACCAAAGCAGCATATTAGAACGATTTGAAGATGGCTAGTAAATAGAAAAGAAATATGCAGTTTTTAATAATATTTCAGAATATTACTGTTTTATTGTATTTTTGAACAAAAAAAAAGTGTGCAATTTTAATTTGTTCATTACAAAAATCATTAGTTAAGTAAGATTCAAACTCACAAACTCTCATTCTTTAAACAATATGTATTTATGTAAGCCCCACTAAAACTGAAATTGTACAATCACTACACAATAAAAATTATTGTAGCCAAATATTAACATAATAAAGTAATATATTTAGTCTAGGAAACTTCATATAAAAACATTTAATACATCATAAAGTCAAGAATTGCAAACAAACAAACTTAAAAAAATAATAAACAACAATAAACAAACGTACAGAACATGAAAAAAGAAACACCTTAAAAAAGAAACATCTTACAGTTTATGGACTCTCTCTCTCTCTCTCTCTCTCTCTCTCACACACACACACACACACACACACACACACACACACGCACACACACACACGCACACACACACACGCACACACACACACAGCTTTTCTCAAAGCCAGCTAACTAAAGCAGCCATGAGCTTTTTATCAAATCCTGTCAGGGTGATGGAAGGATGCCAAGCACATCCACACAGACCGTCTGTGAGAGAGGGGACTTGCAGTTTATGACCGCCATTCTTTTGCATAACAAATCAGCAATACATTTGGAGATTTGTGCGAATGAGTTCCGTGGAAGCAAGATGCGTTCAAGACAAACAGATGCTTTATAAAAATATTTATCTTTAAAGATTATCTGACTCTGAAGTGACTGCTTTTCCTTGCCAATACTGTGCAAATAGTGCAAATAAAGTCATTTTTGAAAAACTAATTGCAATCAAGATTTGCTTCTCAAGCAATGGAAAGATGCATTTAAAACCCCTTTTACTTGAAGTTCGATGTTTATCATTCTTATCATTTTGACAGTGCAGCAGCATGTATATTCTGTATGTATATATCCACAACCGATGAAATACATTTCCCTAAATTTTATATAATTTTGCTCAATTGCTATTCATCTCTGCAAAGGCTAGCACATTTAGCAGACATTAGAATTCTAAAAGTACAACATTAGTTTACAGTAAAGTAGAAGTTTTGACTTTTCTGAATGAAATTTTCCAGCAAATCTAGCCCTGGCACACCATCAGGACATTACAGATATCCACTTATATCTGATGATTTATAATAGAGAGATATAATGATTTATCATGTGACACTGTCTCACTCAAGTCTTTTATATTCAACAACTAGAACCTAGCAACTGAATTATTTTAGATGTTAACAATAAATTATTTCTGGTTATAATTCTCAACTAAATGTGGTTGTTTTGACATATTCCACATGTTTATTAGAAAGATGCTGTAAAATTTGTAAATTTCAAGGAAAATGATTCGGGAACCAGTTTATTTACTTTGACAGTTGCTTTCCAGTATGGTTTGCCATCTAATGGGACATATATTTGTGAATGTAGGCATGTATGCATGTGTGTGAGTGGAAAGGCAGCTAAAGATCTGCACCAGCATCTTTTGAATACTTCAAATTTAAAGAGAATGAAACACAGCCTCTGTGTACATCTCAGGCTGTTCATAAATCTAACATCTCAGTTTTACATCTACTGGCAAACACCGTCCATGAATTCACATGAGCACATTTGCATTTATGCAGTAGTAAATCTTACAAATATATATTTCTGAAGTAATAAATTCATTAATAATCTGGTCTACTGACAGTAACACCACCTTTAGATTCTACACATTATTTATCACTGCTTGTATTTTGCTATGTTTTTTTTTTTTTCTTTTTTTTTCCTATGGCTCTCTATGTCTATAATCAGAATCTGCACAATCAAACTAAATAAGCTTTCCAGATTTACACTAGGGATGAGCGATACCACTTATTTTGTTTTCCATACGATACCGATACTTTTAAAGGCCAGTATCGTTGGTACTGATACAGACATGATACTTCTAAACTGAACTTTTAAATTATGAAATTTATTAAATTATTAAATTACTAAGAGTTAAATGGGTAATGATATCCACTTAACTTTGTATTTGAAGTGCATTTTAAAGTTCAATATGCCTTAATTGCAACTTATTAGGTTATGTTTTTGTTTACACATGGTTAAAATATGTTTACTGTAGTAGTAACCATGGAAATCTACAAATACTATAGTTGAACTACAGTCACTTTATTAAAACCATGGTTCATTTTCATAGGGGACTGCCAGTGACAGGCTGTTGCATGCATAACATGCAACCATTTTATTCTGACCGTGAATGATTTATACTAACATTACAGAATAGAACATGATCAATATGAACTTTTAACGTTTAATTTAAAGGGGTCATATGATACTTTTTGAAAAGTTCATTATTGTGTGTATTTGGTATAAAATAATATGTTGACATGTTCAAAAAACACATTATTTTTCAAATACTGTACATTATTATAGGTCCTCTATGCCCCGCCTCTCTCAAATGCTTAATTTTCTACAAAGTCCCTCCTTCTGACAAGCGCAGTCTGCTCTGATTGGCCAACTGACCCAGTGCATTGTGATTGGCCGAACAGCACAAGCACTCGTCGGAAATGTAACTCCCTTTTTCCATAATCTTTGAAAATAAATGTAAAGACAGTTAAACATTTTCCTTAGTTTTACCATTAGTTCAAGCCAGAAAGTGGAACAGAGTCGCGACAGACACAGTGATGAAGCTCGTATGTGTTTGCAGTGCACAAGCCAAGGACGGTTAAGACAGCTGACTCCACTGTGTGACCCTGTCTCTCTCTCCCACTTTCACACACACGCGCGCACACACAAATGCACACACGACACGCAAAACTCTGAATTTGAACAGTCAACAGCAAATACTTAAACTAATAACAGTAGCTGATTCAGAAGTGCCAGATTGTCATAGCAAAGTCAGAATAACCTCCTCTCCTGGGTTCACGAAACGGTTGTCCATAAAATGCGTTGCTGTTCTGTTGTAAGTAATCTTAAAGATTCCTAAATGCATCTACTTTCGGAAGGCCAGATAAAGTGCTTTTGCTTTCGCCTAGATACACACAGTATCTCCCTGACATGGCTGCTTCAACACTAACGTGCCTTCACACTGGCAATTGAAATCAGCTCCGATACGGCTACGAAATGACCGGAAGTCATTCTATGGAGATTCGCAGACCGCATGCGAATGGCTCACAACCTCCAAAAAACTACATCGCAAAAAAAAAAAATCGTGTCCGTTGGTCATCCGGATGCGTTCAAAAAACTGAACTCTTGCGAAAGGCTACCGACGGTTCCTATCCAACAATTCCAGTGGAAGTTGGCGTTGCTATGGTACTGTAAGGGAAACAGGTCAATTTAGCTCAAAGGGAATCATTTAAGATTTTAAAGGGAATTTGAACAGAATCACTGTTTCACGGCTGATCACTGAAACGGCCAGCGATTCACTGAACGAGCCGTTTAACATCAAATCTGCGCTGGATATTATTATCCAAAGTATAGTGAAAACACTATTAATTAGCACAGTAACAAGATCGGCAGTTTAAGACATTAACTTGTGAGCACAAAACACAAGATACTTCTCTTTTCAATATAAATAAGGCTTTATTAGATAAATCTAAGACATATAAACTAATCTAACACATAAGCACACGCACTCACACATTCACACAAGTTGCAGGAGGATAGAACGTTAGGAAAGAGTGAGTTTAAGAGAATGAATATGTGAAATCCCAAGTTTACAGCAATACGAGAAATTGCATAGACATGAACAACCATTAATCAATTAATTAACCCTCGCACTGAGTTCCTCAATAATGTTAAAATTATATTAGATAACACCAGTACAGATGTGAGTCTGGAGGTTACTTGCGTTGCCTGTTTAACGGGGTTCCCTTTGTTGTCGCTGAAAAGGGGGTTTCCCGAAGTTGCTGATTGGCTGGAAGTTCAGTAGTCGTTGAAGTGACGTCTTGGGAAGCCCGTGGTTGGGCGTTGGCTGAAGATGCAGAGTTGTGGGCTGGTTGTAGTTTCAGACGGGCACGCGAGGTCACTCGAACTTAACTCGGAACACAAACTCTCAAACGGAAAAGAAAAGAAACTGAAAGTAAAAGAATAGAAGTAAAGTTTGACGAGACTAGGTGGTGTTTCTTCTCATCGTGGCTAAGTAGCAGCAGGCGTGCAGGCCGAAGCACGCTGGAACGGCGCTCGAAGAACGCTAAAAGTGATGACAAAGCATGACTAAAATCTTAAACTACAAGCAAAGCTAAAAGCAAAAGCTAAAAGCAGTCTAAAAGCCGGCATGACTGATAGCAAAAGCTAAACGAAAGCTCAAAGCTAAAAGCAAAATTTGATGGTATCCTGAGTATTTAAACTGGCCTTTTGGCCACACCTCAACTGTTGTCTTGACCAATTCGATATTGTCTTTTTCGGTGTGTTGCGATGTTTGTCCACCCATTCATAAATCATATGTTATCTTATCAAGCACGAGGTCCGAATTTTCCTGCTCTTGCAGGGTATAATTTGGACATGATTCCTATAACAAGAATATGATACTTTTGACAAATAACTGATGGTCAGAAACCTTTCAAGCAAGAAGATTCGAACACACACATACTAAACATGAATATGATCCCTTAAGTTATTCAAGAGTTATTTAAAAAGACATACACAATAAGTGATTAGAAACATTATAATCAAATGTGTGGATTACATGTATGATATGGAGTTGAGCAATGGACTGATATCCATTTAGAAGTCTTTTTTGAGTTCATTTTGGTGCATATATGCATTGGAAGGCATTCTCTGTGCCATTCTGGGGAGTAAGGATACGTCCTGTGAAGACCAGAGGGGTTAACAGGTCTCCTTAGGAATTTCAGTCTGGTTCTGCTAGGTGGGGCGAAGTCAATCCAACGATCTTGTTTACTCTCATGGCTTTACATGTGAGGGTCAGACTGTCCATCTCTTCGATTACTTGCCCCAAATTAGACAATCTCTTCTTCGAATTGAAATTGTCAATAATTGTTCTAATGGTGTTAATGTTGAAAGCTGTTCTGTGAAAGAGTTGGTTGGTTGTCAGACTGTGGTGCTAGGAGTTGATTTACAACATCCTGCCTTTCTGTGGAATTCGGCTCATGTTTCAACCAAGCTACAGAAACAATCTATAAAAATCAAAAATCACTCAAAAGAAATGATAAACAAACCTGAATTCTTAACTTTTAATACAATAAATAATGATTTTATAACGATAAGTTGTCATGTCATTTTTCTAATTCACATTAATTTCAAACATAAATACCACAATAAAAAATCTCTCTCGCTCGAGTGCAGGGTTGTTGCAGCCCTATATACCACTATATCACATTTTGCTGACCTGACATGTCAACGTCCTGGGCAACTTTCCTCCACGCAGCAGCCTTCCGATTGATGTCTCTATATATAACCCTCATCAGAGAGATCATAGAAAATTGCACATTCAGATACTGACAAGATCAATCATTCTAATCTCTCCGCCATTTTTGTTCTACTCGCTTCTGAAACTTTCAGGCGCTTTTCAGCGGTGTAGTACGACATCCACTGGGGGTGTATTGCGTATTATGGAACTGATTTCAATTGCCAGTGTGAAGGCGGCGTAACTGCGGTTACTGAAACCACGCCTTCTTTCTTTGCTTGAACATTTGCGCGGCATTAAGCAAATATTTCCACATAGTGATGTAGAGATGTGGGGGCGTGTTAGAACAAGCCATTTTAAGGGGTCGTGGCAGAGTCTTAACTTTGATAAAGAATATCTCTTTGGATTTGAGACTTTAGTCTTTGCAATTTTACAGATCTTCTTCATGCACCAAGAGCTTTAACACTCCAAAGAGAAAGGAAAAATTTAAATCACATCATATGACCCCTTTAAATAAATGCAAATGCACAAACTATAGGCTACAGTTTCAGTTTATATATTATGATGTAACTCAAACATATATGTTTTTTTTCTGCCCTCTGATAAGCATTTTTCTGGGCTGCTGTTCCCAAAAGCATTGATGCATTCTTATAATACATTTGGTCTGAATTGAGTGAACACTCTGTGATTGATTGGTTCTGTCCTGCAACAGTTACATATGTTCAGATGAACAGGAAATTAGTTATATCCTACAGTTATTCGCTAACATAGGTTATTCGTCCAACTCAATGCATATTGTATGCATATTATTATTAGTATTATTATCATTATTATTATTATTATTATTATTATTATTATTATTATTATCATTATTATTATTAAATAAACAAAATCACTGTAAAGAAAACACCTTAGTATTTATATTCTTTATTTGAGTATTGATACTTTCGATACTGGCATCAGTATCAATATATCAATACTTCAGGATCGATACACCCATCGATGGAATTGATGGAACATATGGATGGACAGATCAACACAAGGTCTCTACTACTGTAGGCATGTTTTTAACTCTATCCCTGCCTGTATTTTTATTTTAATTTTTTTTAAGCAGTATTTTTGATAATTTTCTTAAAAGTTAAATGGCATCCAGAATATATATATATATATAAAAAAATAAAAAAATCAAATTATTGTAGTTTCATGAACATTGATAGTATGTTGCTAGCATGTTTTAGCATATAGGCAGCTTTGGTAGTGATTGATTAGGGTTGTCAGTAAAAAACATATAGCAACCCGAGCCAGAACGGTATTAAGACCCGTTTAGACCAACAACAACTATGTAACAATAACCACTTCTTGCTTCGGAGCCGAGCGGTTCTATCTTTCTGCCCCTGACCTTGTGCTTATTGAGTGATCTACAGATTGAGTACAAGCAGGCTCTTTGAGGGCTCTCGTGCTGGTGGTACGACGCTTCAGCGGTGGTGGTTCTTCCTGTGTTGAGTGGGTTGCACACTTCAGGCTGCACTACCCCCTGTTTGTGTTGCGGGCGGCCATCTGCCCTGTGTGCAGTTCTAAAAGAGCATTCATGGGTTTAACGTCTTTCTAAAGACGCGTCTTACAAAGATGTCCTTCCACCCATGTGTTTCTAGATGCGGTCGTTACCTGGCACCGGGTGAAGGTCACGATCGCTGAACTCTGCATCGCTACTGACCTCTCCTTACGAGCGACGAAGGTCACTGCGCGGTCTATGGGCCATGCGATGTCCACTATGGTGATCCAGGAGCGCCATCTCTGGCTATGTCTGGCTGACATGCATGAGACTGACAAGACATGATTCTTGAACGCCCCCGTGTCCCAGACTGGCCTTTTCGGTGACACAGTGGAGAACTTTGCCCAGCAGTTTCCCTGCTGCCCAAAAGCAGACTGAGGCCATTAGGTACATCTTGCCCTGGCGTGCAGCTGCTGCTTCCACCCGGCCGCTGGCGGCAGTGCCTCAGCCTGCTTGTCACCATGGGTGGCCCCCTGCCGATGCCCCCTTTCCTGCACTGCTAACGCAGCAGCCTCCAGCAAAGCAGCGCCATGGAGCCGGTTGCAGGGCAGCCACCCCACCCGTCCAGGCCCCCGCCAAACCTGGTGGCAAGTGGAAGAGCAAGAGGCCCTGAGATGGGTGACCCAGAGATGGAAGGACCTGCATTTTGCGAGATTGTGAACACACCATTCCCTCCTCCAGAGGAGGAACGGGCAGAGAATCTTTTCTCAGCCACTGACCGATAAAAGGGCAGTTTCCTCTATCTCTCGGTCTCCAGAGGGGACGGGAATTTATAGACAAACCAGTGTCAGATCACACTCACCCTCCTCTCTCGCCAGTGAGCAGCAGTGGGTGGATCGGGAGGACGAACCCACGCACCTTCTGCTTGGATCCCTGCATTCTTTCTCGCTGCCCCACTGCGAGTATGTCTATAGTTCCATTGGTGCCACTTGTGCGGCGTCTGGGAGCCTGGCTAGTGCTTCTCAGCCCATCTCGTTGGCTTCTTCTAACTGTCAGACTTGGCTATGTTAATCAGTTCGCCTGGTGCCCTCCCAGGTTCAGGGGCATTTACTTTACTTTAGTGAAAGCAGCAGATGCCAATGTCTTGCGTGCAGAGATCACAGTCCTGCTGGCGAAGGATGCGATAGAGCCGGTCCCTCCAGCCAATATGAGGATGGGCTTTTACCGCCCTTACTTCATAGTACCCAAGAAAGGCGGTGGGTTGAGACCTATCTTGGATCTGCGAATCTTGAATTGGGCCCTTCACAAGCTCCCATTTAAGATGCTCATGCAGAAGCGCATCTTCAGGTGCATCCATCCCCAAGATTTATTCGCAGCGATCAACCTGAAGGAATCGTATTTCCATGTGTCAATCCAATTCGATCGGATTCAAAGGACGGGCATGTCAGTACAAGGTCCTGCCCATCAGGCTGTCCCTGTCACCCTGTGTCTTCACGAAATTAACTGAGAGAATAAGTCTATCACAAGGACGACCGTCGTTGGACTCGGTCGAACAGACAGCATGTTTCAAGCAGGAATGTGCTCAGTCGGTGTTGAACTGCTTGAATATGTTTAAGAGCAGGATGACGGTCCTACTGAAACAATTTCAGAGGCTCCTGGGGAATATGGCAGCTGCGGTGGCAGTCACACAAACAGACCTTTTTGCCTCTCCAGAAACCTCTCACTGCCAGTTGTTCTACTTCTAGTTGAAAACTCTGCTCCTGCTTGCACTGGCCTCCATCAAGAGGGTAGTGGACCTGCATGCATTTTTGGTCAACGATTCATGCCTAGAGTTCGGGCCGGCTGACTCCCAGGTAATCCTGAGGCCCCGGCCCGACTATGAACCCAAAGTTCCCACTACTCCCTTCAGGGATCAGGTGGTGAGCCTGCAAGTGCTGCCCCGGAGGAGGCAGACCCAGCCCTAGCTTTGCTCTGTTCCGTCCAAGCCTAAATATGCTATGTAGACTGGACACAAAACTTCAGGACCTCAGACCAGCTCTTTGTCTGTCACGGAGGCCGGCAGAAGGGGAATGCTTTCTCCAAGCAGCGGATCACCCACTGGATAGTGGATGCCATCACCCTGGCACATGGTGTGCCCTGCCTGCTCAGGTTGAGATCCCACTCCACTAGAAGTGTTGCATCCTCCTGGGTGCTGGTTCGTGGCACCTCACTGGCAGATAGCTTAAGAGCTGAGGGCTGGGTGACCCCTAACACGTTCGTTAGATTCTATAGCATTCGTGTGGAGCTGGTTTCCTTCTGTGTTCTCATCACAAACGGGTAGAAGCACTGAGAGGCCCTGGCTTTGGGTTGGCTTGCTATAACTGCTCCAGAGAGTCCATACAGTAGTTTATGTTGAGATCGTCCAACCCCTCGGCAGCCAGACGTGGCGGAGCGTCTCAATCGATGAATCCATGAGAACCGGTAGAGGGCTGGGTTGAGAGTGGATCCCATATGTGTAAGTTCCACTGTATAGCCTTAGAGCCTGTGTTTCCCCGGGAGACTTCTGCCATTTCCAAAAGGGTTACAATCACCTCCAATCTTCCATATGCACCTAAAACGATGTTCATATGTGTAAATACTTCCGAAACCTCCTTCGGGAAGGATCGAGCTTCCGCAAAGTTCCTGTCCCAAGCGGAACGGGTATATTTTTCCAGTGTTATCTGGTCTTACTGAGTGGGTAGTGCAATAGCAGCAGTAGCTGGTCCTCTGGTGGTAAGCCCAGGCCTGCGCCAAAAAGTAGGGGCGCAGGGGGCTCCCACAGGACACTGGAAGGGGGGGTATCTGAGGACTTTTGGTAGGGATCCCAATTCGTCGGTCATCCGGCGTGATGTCGAGAGTGACCAACTGAAAGGTAATGTCTCGATTACATACGTCCCGTCCCATCGCCACAGCTTCTGTACCACCACTGAGCAGCTGGGTCACCGGCTTGACTCCTCAGCGAAAACCTGAATGTGCGCTGCATCTGCTGCCTACTTATACTCACGCTGTGATCAGCGTCAGCTGGATGCAATAATCACAAGTTCTTAGTTTAGTGGCTTGAAAGCTCTAGGATTTAAAAACACAATTTTTTAATAATAATAATAATAATAATAATAATAATAATAAGGATACACAGGCATTTGATATGTAAAGAACTAGCTACATTATGCTATGTTTATCAAACATCCAATGTTCTCATGGGATTTGTTGCTTTAAAAGACATGGCTTGGCTGTTGTTCTGGTAGACTTCAGCATTCTCTGCCTGGAAAGAAGACATCCATAAATAATAGATTCCATTAACCAGCTTCAGAGATTCTAATGCAGGTGGATGAATTCTCAATGAAGATAAAAATAAATAGTCTTTTAAGAGAAGCTTTTATCAGGAGAGACATACAGTACACTTATTACCGGGGTAATCTCATGGGTTAACCTGAGGTTAAGTGTCTTGCTCAAGGGCACAATGGTGATTGCTCAATGCTCAGTCATGTTTGGCCTCAAATAAGCAATTTTCCGGTTACCAGCCCTGAACTTTAGCTGGCATGCAACACTAATGGCCTGAACAAACACAATGGGATGACATTTTAGATATTTTAGCTACATGTATTCATGACTGACTAGTAAATAATTAAGTGGGTTGCCTAAATGACTAGTTGAGTCATTGGTCTTAAATGGATAGTTCACTCAAAATTCAGTCATCATTGTTTCTGTGCAAAGAGAAAAGTTTTTTTTTCCTCTCCAAACAATAAGAGTTGTTCTATACCCCATTTGGATACAGCATTTTCTTTTGTATTATTTTGTAATTAAAGGCAGGGTTGGCGATTTCAGAGAGGCTAGCAATAGCAAGCTAGCTTTGAAAGTGTAAGGCTAACCAGCGACACGATGCGAGATGGCATGGGTGGATCGCTGAATGCAACACTGTCAGATTACCTCATGTCTCTGTGAGAAAATACTACAGTACAAAGCACATGATATTACAATAATAACACCTTCCATTCTCACTCGGTTTGCAATAGCTTAATAGGACGCACTCATGATGTATCATGTCTGCGCGAACAGGATGCGAGGAGGTATGTAAATACATACGTTGACAGGCAGGCAGGACGGACTATCGTAGCCCAAGGGATATGACTGGACAAACATTTTATGGTTTTATGCTTTCTACAGACAATATAAATACATATAAATACATTTAGACCACTTAACTTAGTGATTACTATCAGGATGTGAAGAGACTTTCAACCAGCAAAAAATATAAATAAATAACCAAATCACCTACCCTGCAGGGGTGTCAAACTCAATTCCTGGAGGCTGAAGCCCTGCAGAGTTTAGATTCAACCCTAATGGGCTCAATGCATGATTACTTCTGCCATTTTCCTCAAGATTCTTATTTACAACCGATGCTGCGCCAGAAGCCATTGTTCCTAACAAAGAGCAAAATGACAGAGGAGAAAGATGGCTTTTCAGCTTACAAGAACTTCCCCGGATCTAGCTAATAAGGCTGGATAATGCTGCATGACTTTTGAGGTGATTTGATCAGCACTTAAATATATTAAATGTGTTTATTGTCATTTTAAATCAACTGAATTAAAAAAAAAATAAAAAATCTCACTGACGCCAAACTTTTGAACAGTAGTATTTTAAGTATGTATTTCTAGATAAACTAGTAGACTTCACTAAATATATGTTGCTTGTTGGAATAGTCCAGTGGTTCTCAATTCCAGTCCTCGTGCCCCCCTGCTCTGCACATTTTGTTTGTTTCTCTTATGGCTTCAGATGTTTGTTCTATTCGAACGTAAGTGCCCAGCGAAATGGACATCACAGGATATTCCGCCCTGATTCCAGTTCGAAGCGAACGTATATGTTCCATTCAAAGTGCATAGAAGTGTGTGAGACTTGAATTTAAATTGTATTTATGTACATAGATATATGATGTCACACTTGTCCGTGTGTGAAGATGTTGCGCAGCGCAAATCCATGAAGGAATGTTGCAAAGTGAGGTAAACTTCAACAGATTTTCCCTGCTCAGGGAGTAGAGAGTAATGAACACTGTGTAGGAACCATGTCAATGGGAACACAGTTCATGCACGGAGCTCACTTCTAACGAGCCTATTATCTGAATTAGGTTTACTAAAAAAGAGAGACATGCAAAATATGCAGAGCTGGGGGGTGTGAGGACTGGAATTGAGAACCTCTGGACTAGTCAATTAGTCACCGTTGTGATTCATACCTAGTTTATTTCACCCTATTGTAAAAGTGAAGGAGTGAATGGAAAATCCAATGGAAAAAGTCACAGGAAGTCCACAGTTCAATTTTAACAAAGTTTACCACAGACAAGATGAGATCACAGAGCAGGACATGGAAATAAGCTTAAGGAAGATTAATAGTTTGGCCTTTGTCTGGTTTTGTATAGTAAATACTGTTCATATACAAAAGATTCAAGATGATTTAAAGTAAAGTGGAATGATTTGTGGCCAGCATATTAAAACCAGCTAAATGGCTGCGATCATCCTCATAGATCATTTGGAAAACAAATTGTCTGTAATATAATGGATGGCACCTTATTTCTGAGGGCCCATGGGAAATTATGTTCACTCTGTGTGTCTCCTGATGGGACAAAGGAGCATATGGAGAGATGGAATACAAAGACTCCAAGTTGACAAGAGATTTCTTAGGAGCCAGCTGGAAGAAACATTGTTTACATGTCATTACAAAACCTGCGAAGTAAGACCATAATCAAGAAATCTTTCCACATGTGCTTATACTGAGATAGAAGTGCTGGCAAAACCGCTAATATAAACATGGGAAAAGAAAGTTATCTCTGCCAGGCAGTACACACACATGGACACATTTACCAGCATTCTTGTCATTCTTAAGCACAGGGTAATCTATGGAGCAACATTAGTCTCAATAATAATTCACGCAAAAGCCACAATGCACACATGCATAGCCCATTTACATGCATGAAACCTAATTCACGTGCACAGATTATTTGCATGGATACCATACCACATAAGACATTAGATTCATAAACTTAATGTAAAGAATAAAATAAGGTTTTGACTGTTGAGACATGTCTTATGTAAATAGAATACTTTACATGTTCAAGGTGTAACACTTTGTTATGCATGATTTTATGTCAGAATTATTCAACATTCAAAACAAGTAAATTGTTACAGATGCTGTAAAAGTTTATGAATTTATTAAAGTTTTCTGAATACATTGGTAATAAAATGTCCATGAAATGACCTGACCATGACTAATTGTAATGTGCCAGTAACATGAAATATAAAATTACAATTATGAAGGAGTACAAACACGGCACAGCTAAATATATGTCTCTCGCACAGGTCTAAATTTGGTTTGATAACAGTTTGACACTGTGCTAAAAGCTCTTCAGTCAAAGGGTATTCAAACTTTAATTACACTGAATGGCTGGCAGAGTGTCCCAGAGTCTTTAGTATTCTGTTAAAGTTATTTTCATGGCCAAATGATAAATATATATATCCGACTATTACATTATGTGAAAAGTTAATGAATTAAATGTGTTAGATCCAGTCTTCACTATCTCTGTCAGGAAGTGCCAGATTTTGGTCTGATATCCAAAGCAGTTAACACCTTGGCATGTTAATGTGATGAGTGGGCCGGGGCCGAGAGCTATGTGGGAATGGAGCGAGGCCGGCAGTGTAAATTATAATGAGGAAGGATAAAAGGAACATGAAAATATAAAAAAATAAAAAAAAGCATAAAAGGATGAGTGACAACAGTGAAGGACAAGAGAGGACCAGGCCTGGACTATTTATGCTGTTGTTTTATGTTTATTTTTTATGCAGCAGTCGTCCATGGGGGGTTGCCACTTTTACTTTTGTTTTGTGCTTGTTTATTTGATTATTTAAGTGTTATGTTTAAATGATTGTCGGTTCCCACTTCCTTCTTCCCTGAGCTATGAACTTTGTCACATTGGTGCCGAAACCTGGGAGGAAGGAGGGACATGCTGTCATAGAGCCCTCGCTGCTGAGGGGGATCGTGGTGCTGAGGAGATCAGGCAGCATGAAGGAGCAGAGACCGTCAGTGGCTGCCCGAGGTAGGGGTGCTGGCCATGGGACGGAGAGCTTGCTGCCATGCTCCTGGGTCAAGCAGGGGTGGCTGCTGTCTGAGAGGGAGTGGAGGAGTCTGTGCTGTTTGCCGGGAGGCCGGAGCCTAGTGCCATCTGCCATGATTGGGGAGGAGCAGGGATCGGAGGACTTCCTGCCCGCTGCCATCAACAGGAGGAGCCATCGCTGTCCACGAGGAGGAGGAGCATCGAGCCATCCACCAAAGGATATCCAGTGCCATCGCATGGCACCGCGAGTAAGAGCCTCTCAGCTGGTTGAGGACCAACCAGACCGGGTTATGATTGTTCTATCAACAATAAAAAATCTAATTGCCAAAAAATAACAATTAACCTCCTTGGAAGAACCCCCCTCCCGGAAAGTCTCAAAAATACACATTCAAAGGCGATTCACACACAAATGGAGATTTGCACATTCACAGTCCATGATAAACACACATTTTAAACAATGAAAAAATTCTGTACTCAGTTGTACATCTGTAAATTATGTTTTGCATTTGTGAAATGTATTTCATAAATATATATTCCTATTTTTTTTTTTTCTCTGCACATAAATTAGGTTTCATACATGTGAACTGGGCTACACATGTATGCAACCTGGCTTTTGAGTGAATTATTATTGAGACAAATCTAGCTCCATAGTAATCTCAAGTCCATGCACAGGAGCACACACACCTGGTACATTCACAGGTAATTGCGATTGACTGTAAATTGGAATCATGCAAAATTGTGCATTCCTTAAGTCTGTAAAGAGATTGGATTGCTTTCATCTCTCTCAGTATGTAAATCGGCCTCATAAGTGGAATGGTGGTTGAAATACATATGCATTATAATTATCGCATGATTACTATAGCACTTTAATTAAAATATGTGGTATATTTTAATTAGTGGTTTAGAATAATATAATGCTTTTAGTTTTTAGGCAATTATTTTTTGTGTGACAATGTCTATGAGATTACTCATCTGATGGTGTCATAAATATGAAAAGAGAGAGAGAGAGGTTTTGATTTGAATGCACACTTTTTTTTTTCTTTTTTTTTCACTGAGGATAAAATAATATTGTCTCATCCAACAGTTCATAATCAGATCTACCATTAAATCAGTTCATGTGTTTGCCTTGATATTAAATTATGTATTTGATTATCATTTCTCACATGGAATGAAACTTAACTTTACTCTTCACAAAATATCACTTTAGTTTGTGATAATAAGACAAGACGGGCTGTGTTTTGTGTGTGTGTGTGTGTGTCAAGGACAGAATCTTATCAGGAGGAAATGTATACAGGAAATAGGAATAGCAATAAAACCCCACATTATCTACAGTGCTTTGAGTTTTAAATAATTAAAAACTGCTTCAATTTTATCATCTACAAGCTGCTTATCAACTAACAAACTCTATGCAGAAGAATTCTGCTCAGAAGGCTACAGACCTTTCCATGGAAGCCCCTTTCAGCCACTGTTAAAAAAATGAAAAAGGTAATTGCGAATTTTTATCTCACAACTGTTTATGTCTCATAAATCTGACTTATTTTGCCCAGAACTGCATGACATAAACTCACAATTGAGAATTAAAAGTCAGAATTTAGCAATTTAGAATTTTTTTTTTCTCACAATTGTATGTCTTACAATTCTGACTTTTCTCAGAATTGTGAGACGTAAACTTGCAATTGCATGTTATAAAGTCCAATTCTGAGAAAAAAAGGACTATTTTCTTACAACTGCAAGTTAACTCACATATATATATATATATATATATTGACATGTTTATAACATGCATTTGCCTCTCACTTGCATGAAGTTTTGAATGACTCAACTTTTTGATATTTTCACTAGCGCTTCTCTGTCAATCCCACAATTCCCAGTGCGAGCCTGTCGCTCAGCTTCCATAGAGAATGCATTAGAAACGGCTGCTCAGTTCCACACCGGTAATTATGTACGGTAAGCATTTTCTTGGGAGTGATCCGTTATCATAAAAGAGATGTCACTGTCATTTTGTGCCTCAGAGTGCTTCACACGTCTGATTCATAAAAACATCAAATAAAGTTTATAATTGCCAAGGAATGGGAATAGTGCCAGTATGAAGCAAAAAGGGACATCAGTGGAAATCATCTTTAGCTTTTTTCATCACTCCACCAAGCAGCACTTTAATAGCACACCTCCATCAGGTACAAATCATCCAGACCGACACACTTCTATCAGATATAATTCTATTGGATAACTTTCTATCACACTTTCCTCCTTTCAGCAGATACAGAGCTGATTAGGTCTGATTCCCAGACAGAAGATTGGTGCAGGGATGCTCTAATACCCCATAATTCAGATTGTTCGTATTTTCCAGTGGAGATGCTGACACCATGTTTTATGTCTTTCCTTATTCTGTTTTGCTCTTTTTTTATCCCCATATTATCCACTTTAAGCCTTTACCAATCTATTTTCTTGCACTTTCTTGTGTCTGTTGCCCCTGTCTTTCAGTCCTGCTCTGCACTTCTCTGTGGGCGTGAATTCTCCCACTCAGAAAAACTAATTCTTAATTACACTGAGCAAAATTATAAACCCAACACTTTTGTTTTTGCCCCTATTTTTCATGAGCTGAACTCAAAGATCTAAGACTTTTTCTATTTCTCTCAAATATTGTTCACAAATCTGTCTAAATCTGTGTTAGTAAGCACTTCTCCTTTGCCGAGATAATCCATCCACCTCACAGGTGTGGCATATCAAGATGTTCGTTAGACAGCATGATTATTGCACAGGTGTTCCTTAGGCTGGCCACAATAAAAGGCCACTCTAAAATGTCCAGTTTTACTGTATTAAGGGGGGTCCGGAGGGGTCTAAAAACCAGTCAGTATCTGGTGTGACCACCATTTGCCTCACGCAGTGCAACACATCTCCTTCGCATAGAGTTGATCAGGGGTCTGAAACGGGTTTCAAATGGCAAGTTTTGAAAACGATACTGTTATTGCTTCTATGAACTATGAAGATGCAAAAAAAAAAAAAAAAAATAGAAATAAAATTATAATACAACGGGCTTCCATAGAATTGTGAGATGTAAACTTGCAATTTAAAAAAAAAATGACTGGATTGACTGTGAGATACAAATTGCAAACTGTGAGATACAAATTGCAATTACCTTTATATGTTGCAGAAACTGAGGAGACATTCTGACCTCAGCAGAGTGCTTTTAATAGTGCATTAACAGTGCAGCTAAGTAAATATGCATTTTCATTCTCTCTGTTGCAGATATTCATATTCTGAGGGTATAAAGCACCTCAGAGTTCAATAAATCTCGGGCTGTCAGTCGGTGAGTCACCAGCCCCCTTCGTTTGATTTAAAGGTGACAGGTTTATAACCTGGCATTCCTGGTTTCAGTTTGAAGGTGTCAACACCTTAAAACGCACATGCCTATAGCCTACACACTACACACACACACAGAGATGTGGTGGTGTGCCCATTCAGATTGGCACGTCTCCTCAGTTTCTATATGTAATATAGGTAATTGCAATTTGTATCTCACAGTTCCGACTGTTTCTTGCAATTCTGACACTTTTTTTTTTTTATTGCAAGTTTACATCTCACAATTCTATGGAAGCCCGTTGTACCCCACAGTTCAGAATTTTTTATTTTATTTATTATTTTTATTTTTATTTCTATTTATTTTATTTTTTTTTTGCATTTGCATTTGCATTTGCATTTTAATAGTTTTCATAGTTCATAGAGGCGATAACAGTATCGTTTTCAAAACTTGCCATTTAAAACCCGTTTCAGACCCCTAAATTGCTGTTATCTTGTACTGTAAATGAATGACCGTAACACATCAAAAAGTTTTTCAACAAAAAAACTATGTCCTGTAGACCTACAAAAAGTTGCAATTATGGAATTGCTTTATTCTGTGACAGAAACAGGTTTCCATATCAACACGATATGGTAGATGGATATTTATAAATAAAATAAAATAAAATAAAATAAAATAAAATAAAATAAAATCAAGAAGGAACAAAGTCTTGACTGGATAAAGAAGCATAACCAAAACTAGTGTAAAGAGTGTAACACAATGTAAAGAGTGTAAAGCACAATGAAGAGTGATGGATACAGAGCACCACTGAACAGAGAGTTTCATGTGTAATAAAACAAACCTAGGGCTGATTTATTTGTCTGTGGAAAGTGCTTGTGCAGAATCCCAGAGAACGCTGGTGCTGGTTTTTCTAAAATGTTGAGAAAATGTGCCATGCAACCTCTTGAAAATGGAGCCATTCAGTTTAGCTGTGCCAGTAAAATTATTTATGGCATATGCATGATTTCAGACAGGATGTAGAGGTAAATTAGGTCAGTGCAGTCAGTGTTATTATTCATGCATTCATATGATGTATAATTGTGAAAAAGGAAATAAACTGACTTCATACAACTGGCACAGCTAATGTAAAGGCACAGTAATGCATTTCAGTGTAATTAATATTTAATTTAAAATTCAAATTGCATAGCACTCTCACCAATAAACTGGCTTATGTCAAGGTATAGGTTGGAATCTGTAAGAATTTTTTATTTTTTTTTTAAATGTAATTCATTCCTGTGATGACAAGCCTGAATTTTTACTCCTCCAGTCTTCACCGTCAAATGGTAATTCAGAAATCATTCTATGCTGATTTTATCACGGTTAAATAGCTTGGCTGCTTACAAATAGTGCACATATGTATTAACAGAAAGAAAAAGAATAATAGTAATTGTAATAATAAAAATACATAAAAAGTATTTAGCATGTAGTGCAAAATTAATTAGTGTATGTAAGTGTATAAGTTAGAAATAAAATAAAATAAAATAAAATAAAATAAAATAAAATAAAGTATTAGATTTACAGAGGAAAAATATACATCTAAGTAATATAATACAGTAATATGGCAAAATATAATCTACATGTGCTGGAAACATCAGATCAGGGCAGATTGAGTGTTTTCTCTTCTATGGTGACAGGCAGACACATATTGAGCAGCAAACACACAGCAGTTCTTGTGTTCAGATACGGCAGTTTCTCCTGGTTCGAAAGAGTTTTAAATGTCTGATGGATCTGCTGTATTTTATCATAGAACACTGTCTGTATGTCCATGTATTTGGAGCATTCTGTTAGGAAGTGCAGTTCTGTTTCCATCTGATTAAGATCACAGTGTGAACACAATCTCTGCTCCGGTGGAAGCCATGTTTTTCTTTGTCTGCCCGTCTCTATCATCAGCTTGTGTCCGCTGAGTCTGTATCTGGTCAACATGCTTCTCAGTTTCTTATCTGACACTGTGTACAGATACTCTGCCATACTGTACTCTCTCTTTATGGCCAAATAGCATTGCATTTTACTCTGTTGTTGTGTTTGGGTTTGCCAGTGAGTGATGTAGTTCTGTTTGATTTGTGCAGTAATCTGATTGATTCTGATGTTGTGATTCAGAGCATCAGTAGATTTTAGTAAAGCATCAGGGCTGAAGCTCTGGATCAGCTGATGGAAGGGACTGCTTTCTTTGCTCATCTCTTAGTATTGCAGGGCTTTATAATGATATGTTTGGGGGTCACTGAGTAGATGTTTCCAGAATTTATTTGCCCTTTTTTGTATCTTTATGATTAGAGGATATTTGCCTAATTCTGCCCTGAATGCATTATTTGTTGTGTACATTTGTGCACGTGTAATATATTTTTTACAGAGTTCTGCATGCAGGGTCTCAATTGGATGTTTTTCCCATTTGGTGAAATCTTGATTTGGATTTGTCAGTGGACCCCACACTTCACTGCCATGAAGGGCAATGGGCTCAATTACTGATTCTAATATTTTCATCCAGATTCTAATAGGGATTTCTATAGGACATTATATAGGCCCTGCATGCTTTATCTCTCAGTTCATTCACAGCATGATTAAAGTTTCCTGTGGATGTGATTTTCAAACCCAGGTAGTTGTAGTGCGATGTGTGTCTTATCTAGTTAGTGCCTAATGTAAATGTATGTTGTGTTGCCTGGGATCTGGATCTTTTCTGAAAGATCATGATTTTGGTTTTCTTCAGGTTGACTGCCAGGGTCCAGGTCTGACAGTATTGTTCTAGCAGGTCCAGGTTCTGCTGTAAACCATGTTGAGTCAGAGACAGCAGAACCAGATCGTCTGCATACAGCAGGCATTTGATCTGTGAGTTGTGTAGGGTGAGGCAGGGGCTGAAGATTGCTCCAGACTGCTCGCCAGTTCATTGATGTAAATGTTAAATAATGTTGGGCTTAAGCTGCAGCCCTGCCTCACTCCATGCTCTTGGGAAAGATACCTCGTACGTTTGGTGCCGATTTTTACTCCACATTTACTTTCAGTGTATATTGATTTGATAAGGTCATAGGTTTTACCTCCAATGCTACTTTTAGTAAGTTTGTAATATAGTCCCTGGTGCCTAATTGAGTCAAAAGCTTTTTTTTTTTAAGTCAATAAAGCATGCATATATTTTACCTTTATCTTGGTTAACATGTTTTTCAATTAGAGTATGCAATGTATAGATGTGGTCAGATGTATGGTAATTTGGTAAAAATCCAATTTGACTTCTGCTCAGTACATTGTGTGTGGTGATTAAGTCTAGTAGTCGAGCATTTATTATGCCACAGAATAACTTTCCCAGGTTGCTGCTCACACAGATGCCTCTGTGGTTGTTAGGATCAAATTTATCTCCGTTTTTAAAGATTGGTGTTATCAAGCCTTGATTCCAGATGTCAGGGAAGTAAACTACACTCAGAATCACATTGAATAATTTTAGAATGGCCAGTTGAAATTTGCAGCTTGTGTGTTTTATCATTTCATTTAATATCCCATCAGGTCTAGATGCTTTTTTGAGTTTAAGGTTTTTGATTTTTTCTTTAAGTTCTTTATCAGTTATTGGGAAATCTTTGATTGCTAATTCAAGTTTATTCAAAATTGGAGAACAGAACAGATTTGGTGAAATTTAGCATTACATCACTTTCTCACCAATGGATCCTCTGCAGTAAATGGGTGCCATCAGAATGAAAGTCCAAACAGCTGCTAAAAAAGTAATCCAACTCCAGTCCATCAATGGATTTCTTGTGAATTGAAAAGCTACATGTTTGTAAGGTTCCATATTTTTTATTTATTTATTTATTTATTATTTTTTTTTTTACTTCAAACCATTGGTTCTGGACAAAATACGAGTCCTCTACATAAAATTGCTTTCTCCAGTGAAAAATTGTGTCATTTGAATCAGGAGAGAAACATACACGGATTAAGCACCATTTACAACAGTGCTAAACAAACATGTCTGTGGATTTTCATGCAAGAGGACAACTGCATGAAATAGAATTTTTCACTTAGTGAAGTGTTATTATCGATTATGGACTCATATTTTGGCCAGAAGCAATGTTTTAAAGTTAAAACGCATCATTGATTAATTTGTCTCTTTCAAAAACACAGCTTTTCTCTTCATAAGACATCAGTGATGGACTGGAGTTGAGTGGATTACTTGAGATTGCTTGGATTATTGTGATGTTTTTAGCTGTTCGGAACATTTAGGACCTCTCCAATTCAAAGTTTGTATACAGAAGCAAAGGAAAATAACAGAAGGCTGAAACTTGCTCTAAGCTATGCAGTTAAGCTAAAAGCTAATGAAAGTAATCATAAATCATAGATGAGAAATAAATCATGAGAAATTTCTGGACTTACAGTAAGATGCAGCTTACCATCTCATATACCAGTGTACACAGACAGATCAAAGCCAGAAGTTTATGTATCTGCAGCAGTACTGATTGGTTCAAAACATTTTGGCAAGTATATACCTGGACCAATATATATATAGTCTTTACAGCTGAGGCTTGTGCATCACTTTTCTAGAGTTCTAGAGCAAATAGAAAAGGAACAACAGTCATTTTGAAATTTGCACAGACTGTAAATCCTGTCTACAAGCACTTGAGGCTTTGAAAACTGAATACCCTACAATTATCAGCGCAATAGAGAAATTGATTTATTTAAAGAAACAATATTTATTTATTAATGCATGTGTGTATTTTATTTTATTTTATTTTATTTTATTTTATTTTATTTTATTTTATTTTATTTAATTTTTATTTTATTTTTTTATTATTGACTTTCCGGGCCATATGGGACTGGCAGAAAATGAACAGGCTGATAAAGTGGCTACGGAAGCACTTCAGTTGGAAATGACAGAATGAAAAATACCAGTATCTACAAATTATGAAGTGAAGACAGTACTAAATCAAGGAGTAACTGTAAACTGGAAATAGACATGACCCGGTTGTGTATACAAGATGTCGAATAGGTCACACAAGACTCACTCATTCACATTTATTGAAATGGGGAGAGAAACCAGTTGGTGATTTATGTAAGACTCTTTTGAATATAAAACATAATTTAATAGCATGTCTATTTTTAAGTGATACTAGTGATACTAAATTTAGAATTCTTGTAATATATAAGTTCAAAGAATATTTATATAACTGAAATTGCTATTATTATTGTTAGTATTATTTCAGGTTATATAGGTCTTTTGTGTATGTTGACTTTTTAATACAAAATTGTTCAATTATTGTAAACATTATTTTGAAAGGATATTGACTGAATTGTATTACTGATGCAATTGTTTTTATACTGTTTAGCCACTGCTGCTGACATGGCATTAAATCAGATAGATAGATAGATAGATAGATAGATAGATAGATAGATAGATAGATAGATAGATAGATAGATAGATAGATAGATAGATAGATAGATAGATAGATAGATAGATAGATAGATATCAGCAAGTCATCTACATATTCTACATGACAAGTACATTTTCCAAAAATGTTCATTTTTGGGTGAATTATTACTTTAACACGAAAGCTGCAGGCAGAATAAATGTGCTGGCCACAGCTACTTAGATACATAATAATAATGATAATAATAATAATAATAATTGTATTATTTAATTTTAAACATAATTTAATGAAAGGATTTTAAATAAAAATCTCAGACAGAAATGTAAACTACAGACTTCAAGGTTCAAGGTTGCTTCAAGAAATAAAAAATTCTTAGATCAGGCTGTGATATTTTTCAATATTTGAAATCTATCTGCTGGTGGAATGAGTAATGAGAATAATGCTGAGAAGTGTCAGCATCGCACTGCAATGTGAACATCTGCCGGTCAGAGGAGGAGAGGGGGGTGACTGGTGCCCAGCTGGCTTTGCTCACCCGACTGCTCCAACAGGAGGGCAAACAGAATTAGTCAAATCTGAGGCAGTGCTGATGAAGAAAAACATAGATTCATTTCCCAAAACACAGCCGAAGGCAAATCATGGCACAATTGGGCATTAGGAGGACAAAATGCAGGCTTCAGTTTTGCCTTTCATCTGGCTGATCGGCCCCATTATAGAACATCAACCAAACCTGATTTCCTACAGTCAATTCAAGTTTTCAATTCAAGTTTATTTGTATAGTGTTTTTCACAATACAAATCATTGCAAAGCAGCGATCATCTGGCATCATCTGAGGTCGTCTGAGGGGTTTGCATCATCTCTTCTCAAGTGTTCGGTCATCTCAGGTCTTTGTAAGGGCTGGATCCAGACTGAAGCTTGTGTAATTCCTAGTTCCTTTTCAGTCAGTCACCAACGTGACGTCTCCGTTCCCTCCTTCAGGCAACGAGGGTCACATACCTAAACGAGACGTTACTACGGGAGACTTAATTAGCGCACTATAGCTGCTGTTCCAATCAAGCAAAAATTATTTGTACAACCCAAGCTAAGGAATAATAATGAGCATTTGATCAGATATAACTGCAGTACAAGATTATGAGATGCATTATTCGAATGCTTGGCCAAAGAGATGAGTCTTTAATCTAGATTTAAACAGAGAGAGTATGTCTGAACCCCGAACGTTATCAGGAAGGCTGTTCCAGAGTTTGGGAGACAAATGCGAAAAAGCTCTACCTCCTTTAGTGGACTTTTCTATCCTAGGTACTACCAAAAGTCCAGCGTTTTGCAACCTTAGGAAGCGTGATGGATTGTAGCGTGGTAGAAGACTAGTTAGGTACGCAGGAGCTAAGCCATTAAGGGCCTTATAAGTAAGTAATAATATTTTGTAACTGATACGGAACTTAATAGGTAGCCAGTGCAGAGACTGTAAAATTGGGGGTAATATGATCATATTTTCTTGACCTGGTAAGGACTCTAGCCACTGCATTTTTGACTACCTGTAGCTTGTTTATTGAAGATGCAGGACAACCAACCACATTACAATAGTCCAGTCTAGAGGTCATGAATGCATGTACTAGCTTTCCTGCATCAGAAAAAGGTACCATGTTTCGTAGCTTGGCAATATTTCTAAGATGGAAGAATGCTGTTTTTGTAACATGGGAAATATGATTTTCAAAAGAAGTTGCTGTCTAATATAACACCCAGATTTTTGACTGTAGAGGAAGTAACTACATCCGTCTAGTTGCAAATTGTAATCCAAGAGATTCAGTGAAGGTTTTTTTTTTTTTTTTTACAGTAGCCTATATGTGTATATCTGTTCATGGAACCTCAGCTCAAGTTTGCAGTGATAAATAGAATCTATAAACCAGGGAAAATGACAAGCTGAACTCTAATAAAATAAGAATGTCTTTGCCAGGGCTTATATGCTGGATTCAGTTCAGCAGCAAAGGTCATAGAATGGTATTTTAGCCTAGTCAGTGGTCACATTGGGCCAGCCAGGTTCAGATTTTTACTTCTCAACCTACATTTTTGACACTGCTGCACATATATATATATATATATATATATATATATATATATATATATATATATAGACAGCCAAAACCTTGACCTAAAATCACCTGATTTGCAGTTATGATGCCTGTATTTTCTTTCCTGATTGAGCAATATCTATTTCAGACTCTTAGGATAGCACAATCTGTGGTGTTTGACAAGGATTGCAGTTTTCATAGTTAAGTGTTATATGTATATGTTGTTTAATTATTCATTTAACCAACATTTATATAATTAGTTTCTTCGAAATGCATGCTGTTAACAAAATCATTGTTGACTCATTTGCAGCCTACTGTGAAAATAAAAACAACATTCAACAAACATAATTAGATAAACAGTAAATAACTGAACAAGGACAATTAAGGTATATGTGCATGCATTGCAAAGCATATATCTTTATTTAGATTTCAGAATGAGCACCATTTTGACATTTTTAATACATACGTTACGGTATCTTGTCCATTCGTAGATCAAATGTTCGCTACTGTAATGAATATGAATGTGACTTTTAATAAGCAGCAATAAGCATTACCTGTACATTTCCTATTAATGTATGCATAAATGGGAATACAAGGGGATAGTAATATGGTGGTATGGTGGCTTCACATTTTATGATGTCATGATCTAGTTATATAAATCAGTGAATAGCTATTTTTAAATATATCTGTAAATAAAATAATTATGCTTGCTACCAAAATACCTTGGTTATATCCAATGATTTTTATAAATATAGTTTGTATAAGCATATTTTTTAAATAAACATACATTGTAATTGTTTGTTTTCTTTACAAAAAAACAGCTATAATAAAACATGATGACAAACATGAACATAGTTTTGCTTCAAAACATTTGGATATGGTTTGAAATATTACTAATTTAAACTAAATTCAAACTAGAACTAATTCAAACTAAGTTGTGGCATTGAATTAGCAGACTCCTACACAAGATTTACTTTGCAATATAACTCTCTTTATTTTGTTTTATGTTTACTAGCAACCGTGAAAATTTAAACCATGTATGATATCATTGCTTGTGCTCGTTAGTGCTGATTGTGACCTCATTAATGTTCAGTGGGGTTACAAAACCAAAGATGACACACCTTCAATCTATTTGAGGATTTAGATTCAAATGCAATGATGACCATGTTTCCAAGGTGATGGTTCCTCACACTGGTGCTGGGCTGTATTCTTGTTCTGTGTTGGAACTTAGGCAAGTGCTCAGGGCTGGAAATTGTGGCATCATCTCTGGATTTTATGTAAAATAATGAGCACATGCTTGTGGTTACATGGGCACCATGCTGCTGAAACTCCCAATGAGATGGTTTGCATTAGCAGTTCTTGCGTCGTGATTGTTTATGAGATTTGTAGACTGTCGAATCACATAAATATGCCAAACGCTTCTTCAGAACCACCTAACAACCAAAGACTCATAATTATCAATATTCCCAAATTCATTCTCTATAAATTATAATCTATAGGCTCGTCAAGTTATATAGGACAGATCTGCCACAGACAGTGTCTGGATGATGAAACATTTACATTTTACTGTGTAAATATGCAATATGTTAAAAATTAGTGTGAAGTTTTACTTTATGAACTAAAGGACATGATGTCAGGCAGGGCTAAGAGTGAACAACATAAGCGTTCAGATCTTTACTATCAAGGAGAATGTGTATAATCCTGATCAGTGAAGCATGTGGGAAAAATCTCTCATATTAAATCTTAATTGTCAGTGAAGGAACTGCTCAGAGGTGAAATCATGTCGCTGTTATCAAGCTTCAGGAGCTGATCTTCACTTCAAAAGAATATATTTGAAGAGGAAAGATTTACTTTTATTTGTTTATGCGAGACAGGCTGTGTGAGCACTACCCGTTTCTGTTTTGTGGATAAGTTGAGGTTTTGACAGTAAACCTTGGAATGTGTAATGAGGTTTTCTCAACTCAGATGTGTAAGAATGGAATGTTTAGTAGGGCAGGATTTTATAAAGGAAGAAAAAAAAACATGTCTTTTAGCATAAGCTCAATTCAAATGGCTTTTTATACATTTCAAAATCCAAACTGAAGTGTAATTTTGTGTTTTTGAACAAATCAAGAGTGAATGATTCAGATACTCAAAGACAGACACTTGTTTAGTTTCTGAATGAATGAGCATTTTTGAATAAATTGGTAGAATGAAGGATTCAATGACTCGTTGAACTTGTTCTGCTCCTGAATGAATCAGGGTTTGAATAAATTAATCAATGACTGACTCATAAAGACAGTGGCACTGCATCCGAAATTGCATAATTCCCTGCAACATAGTAGGTGAAAATCAGTGAGCCACGTAGTATGTCCAAATTTATAGTCATAAGGCAAAACAGGCAAAAACTACTTATGATTTATTATGATAATTACTTTATTATGTATTACTTCTGATGAGATTCTGAAGTGTGCATACTGTCTTCAAAGTATTTTTGTATAATTGCCTCCCAGAACGGTCTTACACGACCGTGTTCCTCAAATGGCAGGAATCCACCTCTATTTAATCTCTATTTAACCACCTCTAATAGCCCAATAAGTGACCTAAAATTGCTTTTCTGCTGAAAGATTTAAACACACCCAAGTGTGACAAGCATTACTGAATAGGACTATTCTTAACATGACGAGGGTACGTTTATTATTATTATTATTATTATTATTATTATTATTATTTGGACTACCCTATAATTTAATTATTAGGCAGAATTGTGTTTTAATAAAGTTTTGATTTTATGATTTTTGCACAGCCGCATGTTCCAAAACCAAACAAAAATACCACTTATATTAATGTTCTTTAGTGTACATACTTTAATCAATAAGGTAGCAGAGGTCATGTATAATGTGTATTTTCATTGTTAGCAAAATCATGGGTCTTTTTCAAAAACAATTTCCACTTGATTTTGCTTGAAGTTTTCATTAAAATGTAAACAACTTTCCTGCCTAATACCAGCACATCTTATCATGGTAAATAAAGAGGAAAGAGAGATGGGTTTAATTGAAGATCTGGCAATCATTGTTTTCATTCGGCTCCTTGCACTACAGTTACATCAGTTGAGGTTGTCAGGTATATATGCCACCACATCTGCAGATGTGTTTTGGCAGAGGAGGAAAGGGAGAGGGTTGACCATATGTGGCCTCTTTTTATGTGTGGTGGAGCACTGTTAAAGCCAGGAGTCAGTAATCCAATCCTCTCTTTTCTCCTCCATCAACAACACCACCTCCCTACCATCCTTCTGCTTTATGTTAAAGAAAACAAAATTCAAATCCATTTCCTGCACGATCATATGATTCCTCATGTGTGCATATGAGAATGGGAGACTTGATGTGGTTTGGCGGTGGCAAAGGAGAGTGGGGAGAGACAGAAGGTGTAGTGTTGAAAACATAAAAACAGACAAGTCAGTACATGTAAAAATATCAATAAACCTCAAAACACCTCAAAATGAAACAAATATAAATTTCTGAAAACACTGACTGTGATCGAGTGTTGGTGCAATAAAGGAATGGGAGGACCTCATGGAAGAGACAAGATTGATTTTTCATAGAGAGAGAAAAAAAAATGTGTTCAACACTGAAAAATCCAGTCCGAAGGTATCTAAAATATTATCACCAGTATAACTGAAGTAAAAATAAAGAAAGAAAGAATAAGTAAATAAAGAAATATTTAAATGCTTAAAATCCTCTCAGTTATAGTCCAAAATAGAAAAAAAAGACTGATTGTGTAATAATAATTATAATAAGGCTGTATTTACTTGAATAAACATACAATAATATTATAATAATATATTACAGAAATTATGAAATATTACTACAATTTAGAATAGCTGTTTTGTATGTTAAAATATATCATACAGATGTGATTTACTCAAGGCTTTATAGTCACAATATAAAGGCCTTTACTCTCACTTTTGATCAATTTAATGATGATATCAAGGTATTTGGTGTTGTCAAGTGTAAAGTGAAACTTGAAAGGAAAGGTTACTGACAAGTTTCACTTTACATTTGACAACCCAGATACCTTCTATCATGGAAAGACCAGTGAAAAGCCTGGGGAAGATGTTTGACTGCAGCCTAAATCAGGCCTACCTGGTTAGTTTAAGGTCTGGATTTACCAACATTGGATCCTGCCAAGGACTCTCTGGCCCCTTTTAGTTTTTGAGGTCCCAATCTCCACAGTGGGGGCTTTCAGAGGAGGATTAGCAGGTTTCTATGGAAGTGGCTTGGATTACCCCGAAGCCTAAGCAGCATAAGTGCAAGCCTATAGAGGTGGGATGTAGAGGGTTTGCAGCCCATTCTCTCTGCAGGGTCTACAATATGCTGGGCATCAGAAGAGCCAGTAAACGGAGGGGCATTAAGTTGGCCACAGAGACAGCATAGGGGCTTTGAGAGGAGGATCAGCAGGTTTCTATGGAAGTGGCTTGGATTACCCCGAAGCCTAAGCAGCATAGCCCTGTATGGATGAAACAACAAGCTAATACTTACCATCAACAGGCTTGATGAAGAATTCGTGATGACCCGCACTAGGGAGATACTGCAATACCGGGAGTCCCGTGACCCGAAAGTCTCTGTGACGAGGATTTAGGTCAGGACAGGATGGAAATGGAAAGCAGTGGAGGTTGTGGATGTTGCTGAGTCACGTCTAAGGCAAAGGTTATTGGTAGGTTTAGTGGCTCAAGGAAGAGCAGGACTGGGCAGCAGGACATCATCTGGCTATGGCAAGGGGAGGAAGGATAGGAGGTTGCAGTTCCAGGTTGAGGTTAGAGCACCGTTTGAGGAAGTGCGAACCAGCAGGATGGTTGGGATGTGGCAGCAGGGATCCTGGATAAGGTTGGAAGGAGTGGAGGAAAGCAAAGTCACTTGGACTGAGCTCTGAAAATCAGAGCCCACTGAATAAAATTGTTAATCCAGGCTGTCTATGGTGTACTACCAGTCCCTTACAATTTGTTCCACTGGGGGAAGGCAGAGTCACCAGCTTGCCCTCTGTGCCTGAAGAGGCCATATCCTCAGTAGCTGTCCAAGAGCATTGAGTGAGGGGTGCTATCATTGACGTCATGATAAAGTCTTGAATGCTATAGCAGACACCATCTCCAGTGGGATTACTTACATCCATCAAAGAATACTAATGCTTTTGTTAGGGATACAAGGGAGAAGGCAACAACAGCTGCCAGGACTTCTTCTTCTGGCTTGCTAACATCTGCACAGGACTGGGAGCTGAAAGTCGACCTGGGGAGACAACTGAAGTTCCCAGAAACAGTTGCCATAACGTTGCTGAGGCCAGATATGGTGCTAATCTCAAAAGCCTCCAAGCAGATCATCCTCTTAGAACTAACAGTCTTTTGGAAGGACTGTATAAATGAGCCAATGAGAGGTAGATAACCAAGTACACAGAGCAGGTGGAGGAGTGTCGAGGGAACGGTTGGCAAACAAAGTGTGAGCCTATAGAGGTGGGATGTAGAGGGTTTGCAGCCCAGTCTCTCTGCAGGGTCTACAATATGCTGGGCATCAGAAGAGCCAGTAAACGGAGGGGCATTAAGTTGGCCACAGAGGCAGCATAGGATGCTTCGAGGTGGCTATTGATCAGGAGAGGAGAGCCGTGGTTTGGGTAGTGCTACCTGGACACAAGCCAGGGCTTGATCAACCCTGGATGGGTCACCTGGGTGAGGGTGTCTGATTGTGGATAGACCCAAATCACCCAACGACCCCAGGGAAAATCACTGATGATGTGTCAGGAGCATCACATTGGTAATGTATGTTAAAAAATGATTTGCTAAACACATTTATTAATTTTGTATTAAAACGACAACAACAATAAGTAAGTTGACACTAATGACAAAGAAGCTACATCTTTAATTTCACTTCTATCCCTGTGGGAGGAGAGTGGCTTCATGTGCATGTGAAAGAGTGCCGTGGACTGTGTTCAGATTACAGCAGCTGGGTGAGAGGCAGTGATGCTGAGGCTGAATCTGAGTCAGGAGTGGGAAGAGAGAGTAAGCAGTCTTCCTGAATAATAACCAGACAACAGCTCCACATTTCACCATGTAAACACTGCCAAGGACACACACCATGGACAGACTGATGGGTGTAAATGACACAAAAGTGTAAAATATTATTTTGCAAACAACCAAAACTATTTCCAACACTCCACAGTAAAATTTTCATCATTTTCAATCAATCAATTAATCAAATAAATAAAAACATAACAAATAACAAAGAGAGCAAAAGACATAGCCTCCACATATAAACAACATAAAAAATGAAATTCATTATCACAGAATTATGAAGCCACCTCAGAATGAATAAAATTAAGTTAATAATTATTTAATTTCTTGTAATTTGTTACTTTATATAAACACAAATAAAACGTAATTTATCATAATTGTTACATTTTATTTCACAACTGAGACTTTGTCTCTCATTTTTTAAGTCTCATTACTAACTTGTTTTTACACAGAAAATAGAGTTCCCTTTCAGTCGGTCACTCTCATGTCACGTCTGTGATGACCGATGAATTGGGATCTCGCAAGAGAGACCAATCCACTTCGAGTGTAATTAAATGAGCCAATGCACATTGGCATGCAATTATTGCTGCCAGCTGCCGCTGATCACAGCAGCACATTCATTTATCCTTTCGCTTCAGAGCCAAGCGGTAGTGCATCACTACTGCTCTCTACTTTTGTGTTGCAAAGCAGAGAGGAAGGCAGTGCGGGCATTACAGCATGGCAGCGGTGGTCACGGTCGCACAGCGAAAACAGAAAATCATCTTTGTGCAGACAGCCACACCAAGAGTGTGTGTTGGCCGGCTCTCTTGTGTGCTTCAGCACAAAAGATCATTGCTCTAAAAGAGCAACACGGTTGATCACGTCTTTTTAAAGATATCTTATCATCCATGCGTTTCCAGGTGCGTTCACTATCTGGCATTTCAGGATGGTCATGTTTGCTGTCTCATGTGTCTGAGCATTAAGCATGCTGAGAAAGCGTTTTTGTGGGGACATGACCATCTCGGAGTTGCATGAAAGACTCCGTTATGCCAAACGTGGTGGGGTCCCTCTGCCTTTGCCGCAATCCAGTGTTCATCTCTGCAATCGGGGTGGCGCTGCATCCTGTGGACTCCTGTGGAGGTCATTAGAGGATCACGGTGATGCCTTCCCCAGAGTGATGTTGACGCAGAAACGCATTTTCAAGTGCTTCCGCCCACAAGATTGCATGATGAAGGATGTGTACTTTCATCATCCTCCCACGGCACACAGGCCATTCCTATGGTTCGCGTTCAAGGGTCGGGCATATCAGTACGAGGTTCTGCCCTTCGGGCTGTCCCTGTTGCGTAGCATCTTCACCAAAGCCGTGGAGGCAGCACTTGTTCCTTTGAGAGAACGGGGTCGGCATTCACAACTGTCTCAACAACTGGATCATACTCGCACAGTCTTGCGATCAGTTGTGCACACACAGGGACCTGGTGCTTAGAAACCTCAGCCCGTTGGGTCTTTGGGTCAACTTGGAAAAGAGCAAACTCGTGCCAATGCAGAGGATCTCTTTTCTCGGCATAGAGTTGGATTTGGTCAGCAAGACAGCACGCCTCACCCAGAAACTTGTCAGTCGGTCCTGAACTGCATCAGACAGGACAGCGGTCCCACTGAAATTCTTTCAGAGGCTCCTGGGGCATATGGCTGCAGCTGCGGCAATAGTTCCATTCGGTCTGCTCCATATGAGACCACTTCAGCACTGACTCCATGGCTTAGGCCTGAGATGGGCGTGGTGACGCGGTACTCACCAGCTTCAGATTATACCGGCCTGCTACAGAACCTTCAGCCCGTGGTCAGATCCCTCATTTCTCCGGGCAGGGGTGCCCCTGAAACAGGTATCCAGGCATGCTGTGGTATTCACAGATGCCTCGGCCACCGGCTGGGGGTCCACGTACAATGGGCACGCAGCGTCAGGGGTTTGGACGGGTCCCCAACTGCGTTGGCATATCAAATGACTTGAGTTGACCCTTCGGGGCAGGGATGCTCAGAAGTCAGAAGCATCTGAGGTCCCTTCGTGCCATCCACAACCTGGGTGTGTTCAATCAGGCAGCCGATGAGCTGTCTCAAGCAGCACTTCCAGGAGAGTGGAGACTCCACCCCCAGGCAGTTCAGTTGATGTGGAGACGGTTCGGAGTTGCACAGGTAGACCTGTTTGCATCTCCAGAAACCTCCCACTGCCAGTGGTTCTACGGAAACTCCATGTGTGGTCCCTGGATGGGACGCGGAGGTTCTACGGTGACATACCCCAGGAGGTAGCCCTCACTATCACCTCAGCACGTGCTCTGTCCACAAGACAGGCCTATGCGCTAAAGTGGAACCTGTTCATCGAATGGTGTTCCTCCCACCGGGAGAACCCTCAGAAATATCCGATCAGAGCTGTGCTTTCCTTCTTGCAGCAAGGGGTGGAGCGTAGGCTGTCCCCTCCACCCTTAAGGTTTACGTTGCTGCCATTTCAGCCCATCACGACCCCATAGAGGGGAGGTCATTGGGGAAGCATGTTCTGGTCGTCAGGTTTCTTAGGGGGGCCAAAAGGTTAAATCCTCCTAGGCCTTCCTCTCTTCCCTCTTGAGATTTGGCATTGGGGCTAAAACCCTACAAACTGCCCCCTTCTAGCATTTGCAGCCAGTCGAGTTGAAGATTCTTTCTATGAAAACCCTGCTCCTGACTGCATTGACCTCGATCAAGAGGGTGGGGGACGAATTGTGCCTTTAGTTTGGGCCGACTGATTCCAGTGCAACACTGAGACCCCGGCCTGGCTACGTGCCCAAGGTTCCTACCACTCCCTTCAGGGACCAAGAGGTGAACCTGCAAGCATTCCCCCTGGAGGAGGCAGAACCCGCCCTAGCTTTGCTCTGCCCTGTACGCGCACTGCGACAATATGTGGATAGAAATTGGATCAGAGCTTTAGGACCTCAGAACAGGTCTTTGTCTGCTATGGTGGACAGCAGAAGGGGAAGGCTGTCTCCAAGCAGAGGATGGCCCACTGAATAGTGGATGCCATCACCTTGGCCAAACGAAGCACAAGGTGTGCCCTACCCGCTCAGGCTGTGTGCTCACTCCACTAGGGGTGTTGCATCATCCTGGGCACTGGCTCGTGGTGCCTCGCTAGCAGACATTTGTAGACCTGTGGGCTGGGCGACTCCTAACACGTTCACTAGGTTCTATAGCCTGCGTGTCTAACCAGTCTCCTCCTGTGTTCTCACCTCAAACAGGTAGTGGCACTGAGAGTCCCTGTTTAGAGTCGGTTTGTGGCGTCCTGGACGCCTAATTCTCCAGAGAGTCCCCTGACCCTGTTGAGTCCTACGGCACTCCAGCGGCCAGACATGGCGGAGGGTCTGGTGCCAGGCCTTTCAGCCAATGAATTCCTGAAATCTGGTGTGAGGCTAGTGCCCGGTTGGGATCCCATATGTGTATTTCCACAGTACACCTACTAAGGCCGTGTTTCACCTGGGAGACCACGTTCTGCCATCTCTAAGTGATGCAGCCATGAGCCATCTCAGAGACTTCCATGTGCAGTAAGGCCCCTCAGGGTTACTCCACGTAAGTAAATGTCACTTAACCCCCTCTGGGAGGAGGTGACTCCACAGTTCCAAATCTAACATTGGCAAGAGCATGCTTTCCCAGTGTATCCAAGTCCTACTGTTGGGTTGTGAGAAACAACTGTAGTCGACCTTCTCTGTGTAGAGCCAAGTCCTGTTGTCTGCCTTATAGGAAGGATCAGGAGGCCTACACAGGGCACTGGAGGAGGCTGCACCTGTGGCATGTTGGTAGGGATCCCAATTCGTCGGTCATCACCGACATGACATTGAGACTGACCGACTGAAAGGGAACGTTACATGTGTAACTTTCAATCCCTGAATGAGGGAATTGGAGACGTCACGTCCCGTTGCATCAGTTGCTGTACCAACGCTGAGCTGCTGGGTCACCAACTCGGCTCCTCAGTGAAAGCTTGAATGAATGCGGTGCACCTGCTGCCACTCATACTCATGTTGTGATCAGCAGCAGCTGGATGCAATAATCGCATGCCAATGTGAATTGGCTCATTTAGATACACTCAAAGTGGTTTGGTCTCTCTGGCAAGATCCCAATTCGTCAGTTATCACTGATGTGACATCTTCGTTCCTTCCTTCAGGGAACGTTCAGGGAATGAGCTGGATGCAATAATCGCATGCCAATGTGCATTGGTCTCTCTGGCAAGATCCCAATTCGTCAGTTATCACTGATATGAGGTCTCCGTTCCCTCCTTCAGGGAACGAGCTGGATGCAATAATCGCATGCCAATGTGCATTGGCTCATTTAGATACACTCGAAGTGGATTGGTCTCTCTGGCAATAAGATCCCAATTCGTCAGTCATCACTAATGTGACGTCTCCGTTCCCTCCTTAAGGGAACATTCAGGGAACGAGGGTTACATACTTAACCGGGAGGTTCCATCCATCCATTAATTAATTAATTGCACAAATAATTACAAAGCATGATTTATTTTATCTCAAATTTTGGGCTTTGTTTCTCAGAATTGTGAGTTTATCTGTATTTTTTTCTAACTGCAAGTTATAAACTTGTAAATGCAAGTTTACATTCCCCCCCCCCACACACACAAAAAATGCTTATATTTGCTATTCTTTTTTTTTTTGCTTACCACTGTAGTCTTTATTTTTATTTTATTTTTTTAAGTAAGGTAATTTAGGCTTTATTTTTTACAGTTGCCAGTTCACAATCGTAATTGCTAGTTATGTCGCAATTTTCAGTTTTTATGTTGCAGTTCTTATTTTATTTCTCAGAATTGCAGAAAAAAAAAGTCAGAAATGTGTGATAAAAAGTTGCAATTGCTGTATCTTTTTTTAGGTCAAGTAACACACTGAATTAAATGTGAAACTGAAGTAGACAGACTAAAATAGTATTTTACGGTAAAACCCCAGCAATCTTTGTTTTTCTAACAACATTTAAGAAATGTTATTCTCCTTTGCCGAGATAATTGATTAGACAGCATGATTATTGCACAGGTGTGCCAAGATGCACAGGTGTGCCTTAAGCTGGCCACAATAAAAGGCCACTCTAAAATGTGCAGTTTTATCACACAGCACAATGCCACAGATGTCGCAAGTTTTGAGGGAGCGTGCAATTGGCATGTTGACTGCTGGAATTTCCGCCAGAGATGTTGCCCCGTGAATTGAATGTTCATTTCTCTACCATAAGCTGTCTCCAAAGGCGTTTCAGAGAATTTGGCAGTACATCCAACCGGCCTCACAACTGCAGACCACGTGTAACCACTCCAGCCCAGGACCTCCAAATCCAGCATCTTTACCGTTTACCCGCACTCATAACATTAGCACAGAATCAGTTCAGAATCGATCACCAAAAGAACCAGTTCGGTTCAGACGCGCTGTGTGTCAGCCTGCTTCACGCTGAATCACGCATGCACAGTATCATCAGCTCCTCGGTTCTCGATTTGGATGCGTCCGACAGAAACGGTTCTCGGTTCAGTATACTTGTGATCCGAAAACCGATGCAACCGGTTCTTGACTCGAGAACGAGAACCGCTCTAACAGGTGTGATGAGTTGCAGTTCAGTATCATCAGCTGTTGCGCTTCTTGTCCGGTGAGTGACTACATTCCGCCCATTTAAAAATAATAAATGCACGTCCTTGAAAGCTTGCCGTTTGCTAACGTACCCTATTTACTTTAACTTCTTAGGTAATAATATCAATGGTATGATGTTTCAGATGCGTCATCAGATTTGAAATTACAAAACATATACATATATTGAATTGTTTTTTCAAAATTATCACTAGGGACAGTTTGGCAGTCGCTTGACATTGGTAGGGACACGACCCTGGAGTCCCCCCCCCCTAATTCTACGCCCCTGCACTACGATGAGCATTTACTACTTTTAAAAAATGCGGGTCAGGAAGCGGGTCGGGTACAATATTTTCTTTTTCTTTTTTTTTCGGGTCCGAGTTGCGGACGGGTTAGTTGAAAACGTCGGTCGGTTGCGGGTTGTTTATACATTGACCCGCGCATCACTGATATATATCTATGTATCTATATATATATATATATATATATATATATATATATATATATATATATATATATATATATATATATATATATATGTGTGTGTCTGTGTGTGTGTGTGTGTGTGTGTGTTATATATTAGTGTTATATTTATAATTTTGTTCAGTGTATGTACTCTCACCGGCCACTTTATTAGGTACACTTGTTCAATTGCTTGGTAACACAAATTTCTAATCAGCCAATCACATGGCAGCAACTCAATGCATTTAGGCATCTAGATGTGGTGAAGACCACTTTCTGAAGTTCAAACCGATCATCAGAATGGGGAAGAAAGGGGATTTAAGTGACTTTGAATGTGGAATGGTTGTTGGTGCCAGAAGGGCTGGTCTGATTATTTCAAAAACTGCTGATCTACTGGAATTTTCACGCACAACCATCTCTAGGGTTTACAGAGAATGGTCAGAAAAAAAGAAAATATCCAGTGAGCGGCAGTTGTGTGGATGAAAATGCCATGTTGATGTCAGAGGTCAGAGGAGAATGGGCAGACTGGTTAGAGATGATAGAAAGGCAACAGTAACTCAAATAACCATTTGTTACAACCAAGGTATGCAGAATACCATCTCAGAAAGTGCAACACGTTGAACCCTGAAACAGATGGGCCACAGCAGCAGAAGACCACACCGGGTGCCGCTCCTGTCAGCTAAGAACAGTAAATGGAGGACACAGTTCGCACAGGCTCACCAAAATTGGACAATAGACGATTGGAAAAACATTGCCTGGTCTGACGAGTCTCGATTTCTGCTGCGACATTCAGATGATAGGGTCAGAATTTGGCATAAAGAACATGAAAGCTTGGATCCATCCTGCCTTGTCTCAACGGTTCAGGCTGGTGGTGGTGGCTATATATATGTGGGGGATATTTTCTTGGCACACTTTGGGCCCCTTAGTACCAATTGAGCATTGTTTAAACGCCACAGCCTACCTGAGTATTGTTGCTGACCATGTCCATCCCTTTATGAGTACAGTGTACCCATCTTCTGATGGCTACTTCCAGCAGGATAATAAACCATGTCATAAAGCTCAGATCATCTCAAACTGATTTCTTGTACGCAACAATGAGTTCACTTTACTCAAATGGCCTCCACAGTCTCCAGATCTCAATCCAATAGAGCAGCTTTGGGATGTGGTGGAATGGGAGATTCATATTATGGATGTGCAGCTGACAAATCTGGAACAACTGTGTGATGCTATCATGTCAATATGGACCAAAATCTCTGAGGAATGTTTCCAACACCTTGTTGAATCTATGCCACAAAGAATTAAGGCAGTTCTGAAGGCAAAAAGGGGTCCAATCCGGTACTAGCAAGGTTTACTGGTGTTTAGATTAGCAGTGTAGTCTCGCATAGCCAGACCTTCATGTTGATGGCTGAAGCTCTGGAATCCATGACAGCTTTAATTTGCCAAGGCCCGCCCATGAGGCCCTTTAACCGACATGTCAAACAACCAATCACAGTTTGTGTCGTTTAGCATCACGTTTTGGGGCCAGGAAATGTTGCCACAATAAACAGACAGATGTGTAAAACTTTTAGATGTATTATAAAGATTTTATGCCTCAAACATAAAATATTTCACATACTTTTGAGAATCCAGCATTTAGTTGATCCTGATAAGCACTCGTCGTCACAGTTGTAATCACGACGGCTTTCTTCTTTCGTGAGGGGGTTTGGCACCACGGCATCTTTGTTTCTAGGCAGAGCGTTAAAGAACGCGACACACACGTCTCCTGGAAATCCTGTGTAATTCAACCAATCCGATGACGACTTCAAAACTCCTGAAGTGTTTCTACTTTTGTGTGCCATATGCATCAAATGTTCGACTAATGGTATGTGGGCGTGACTTCTGAGGCTGAGACTATTAGCGGTGTAGCCAGACAACACTGGCAAAAACATGACAAAAATGCTGCTCTGATTGCAAAAATAGTGTTCATAATTACAAAATAAAGAAAAAAAGTGGCAAGACTAAATAATAAGTAGCTTGTAGTTCGTCATGTTAGCTTTCTCAACAGTGTTCATGGCATAAATGTATCCGGCACAATCAATGTTCCCCTCAGTTACATCGTCACACCTGGTGTGCAGCAGGAAGCTGTGATCCTGTCTGGAATACCAATTCTCCTACTGAACTCATTGATTTTTACTCTTTGTGTATTTTACTTTGTTATTCAAATTCACTGTTACTCATCTTTTTTTTCAACCATCCTTGATGTGTCTGCTATTCAGATTAAAATGGACTTTTGATTGTGGGACATGAGCTACTGATAAGAGCATGTAGCTGTCAATTGCATTCTTGTTTATGTGTTTATCTAAATTATCCAAGTCTGTGTTTCCTAAACAGCTTAAACTCTTCTTTAAGCTCATAGGATGTTACTGCTTTAAGATTATCTTATACTTATAATTTTGAAAGAAATTAGATGTTTTGCAGTAACAAGGTGTCATTTTGTCATCGTTTTTCATCTTCCCTGCTTCCCATCAGACCGTGTAGGAAGCACTTCTAGACATAAACATAATCAAAGACCCTTTCAAGTCAGTTTATCCAGTGGCCATTTCGAGAAGGCACTCATACAGATGCAAGTACAGCTCTTGTCTAATTGAATGGGGCAAAAACCAATTCTGAACAAAATTCTTTTTTTATTCAATGCTGGATGGTCTGATTTATTAATCAGTCAGGAGGGAGGAGTCTGAACGACATGCAACACAGCCCACCACAGTTGTACGTGAGGTTCAGAAGTAGGTAAGATCTTAAATAACAGCAATAATCCAACACGCACAAAGTGGTGACAGCAAATAATGGCTGTCTCTGTTAAACGTTCCAAAGACAACAAGAAAGGAATTAGTCTCATTTAGTTGATCCAAACAGCTTCAAGCAAACCTCTTGAATATATTCCAAACATCTAACGCAATTAACTGTCCAAACCTTAGCAAATCCAGAGACTATTTGTTCTTCAGTGTGGGCCATCTGAAACAGGATCTTATCTGATCCAGTACGTTGCAGAATTGTTAATGCAATGTAGTGTGAAGGTAGTTACAACACATTTATAACATATGTACAGCACCTAATATATATATTTCGATTTGACATATATATATATATATATATATATATATATATATATATATATATATATATATATATATATATATATATATATATATATATATATATACTTCTACTCTGTTCATATCTTTAAAGTCACAGTACTTATATTTTTTCCAAAGTGCTTTAGGAAACAATGAGTCTTGTTTAAGGTCATCATACCAAAGGTCACACTCTTCATCCTCAGGCGTCTACAGACCATCATACTGGATCAGTCACTGCCTGAGGCCCTGGAGCAAACAGTGATGGATCCACATTTTCAGAATCATGGTCTTGGGAGAATGAGGTGAATACACTACTGGCTGTGGACTCTAAAGGTCAATATGTGAACTTTCGAGTGCTGAGGTAAGCATATGACAGTGCTTTTGCGGGGGTGGACAACGTGTGAGTATCTGTTAAGACTTGATTATGAAGAGTTTCAGTATAACTTCAAATAAACACAATCCACGAGATGCTAAATCTTCCTTTTTACACACAAATATGATTTATTAGTATATCTGCTTTATAACAACATAGATACAAAACAACCATATTGCAGTCTTTATTAATCATGGATTGGGAAAATGAAAAGTAGAATTCCAAACTGTCCACAATTCACCTTGAATTCTGTCTTCTACCATGTAACTTTAACATACTCTAACACCATAATTTAAAAGAAGGGACTCTATAAAACACATATTTGCTTTAGATGTCTATGACTCACTATGTTTTGAATCCTCAAGGCCAGGTTAGATGTTCAACAGTGTAATATTTCACTGCCAAGACATGTTCTGTTTTGCTCATTTTTCCCATCAAGGCAGAACTGACTAAAGTACATCAAACAACACTAGCCCACATTTGCCATGAAATTCCCCTGACAATCAGGAAGCAGGTGTGAATTACCAGAGATCAGTGAGATGAACACTTTACAATCTTGCAGTTTGGACCACTCTTTAGTGCAGTATTTTCCAACTAGTAACTAACTAACTGATAGAAAATAGGTCAAGACCCAAGGGCATAGCAGAAGTTCAACAATTACTATAGAGCATTGTGGGCATTGTGAGGGACAATGAAACATAGTTAAAGACCCCATAAAATCTAAAAGGGAGTTTTATGTCTGTTAGTTCATATATAGTCTAGTGTGTTTCTAAAAGTTATCTTGGAGAAAAATGGATAATGCCCCCTCTTCAAAACTACCTATTACCGAATAGAAACAGGAAATAGCAAATCATCATATGATGCGATTTAAATTTTTCCTTTCTCTTTGGAGTGTTACAAGCTCTCTGTGCATAAAGAAGATCTGTAAAGTTGCAAAGACTAAAGTCTCAAATCCAAAGAGATATTTTTTTTCTAAAAGTTAAGAGTCAACCACACCTCCCTAAATCAGCTCATTCTAACACTCCCCCCACATGTCTACGTCATGATGTGGAAAGATTTGCATAACACCGCCCAAATGTTCATGCAAAGAAAGAAGTTACTTTTCTATTTTATTCTCGCTGTAGTATTGTTGTTGCCACGCCGCCATGTTGTGGAGATGCTTTGTGTTTCACTGTGAAAGCAAAACTACTTTGTTTGGCCTTCCAAAAGAGGATGACATTCGCTTCGTCATGCTTAGAGCTGATCCTTGCTGGTCACTAAGGAAATACATCAACTTCGCACTGTGGATCACTGGATCATCTTTCACCGTGGACGAAGCGGAGTCCAGCCCGGGGTCGTCACATGTGGTTGCCACAAGCTCCTTCATCGAATCCGCCAGCCGCCCCGTTCTCAAGCCGGCCTCCGCTCACTTTAGCCTGCCGTGTGTGATGCTGTGTTTCGTTGTGAAAACCAAACTACTTTGTTTGGCCTTCCAAAAGAGAACACGACTAGAAATCAGTGGTTAAGTTGTATTTACAACACTGTTCCAGTTCAACCCAAATATTCAGATGTGTGCAACGCATTCTATAGAGGACTGTTTCCTGATCTGCCGGCTCTTCTGACTCACAGACTGTAAGTGTGTTTTTTTCTGCTTCCACGGCGCATTGCAACGCAACACGTAAAAAGACAGTATAAGTCATTATAATCAGTAATTATCTCCCCCTGGATGCAACAAATGCTTCGTTTGTAGTAGGTTTTATTGGTTTTGTCTGGTCATGCTGGAAGATGACATCACACTATGGTGAGGGGCATAACATTTCCGTCACATGCTTGAGGTATTCTGACAATCACAACGCACTGGATAGCTGGCCAATCAGAGCACACCTCACTTTTCAGACCGATGAGCTCTGTAAAAATCGACATGCTTCAGAAAGGCAGGGCATACAGGAGAAACAATAATGTACAGTATGTGGAAAATAATGTGTTTTTTGAACCTGAAACCGCATGAACACATATCATTACACCAAATACACAAATGACTGTTATATTTAGCAACATCATAACTTCTAGTGTCACTTTCATTACAGTTTTTTTTTTTTAAATACTAACAAGCTTTTACCAATACTTAAAGCCCTTTTTCTGAACTCTTAACACAGCAACACACCTACATCACACGATTAGCCAAATAGTTAATTTTCTGGCCAAAACCACATTTTGTTAAATAAATACAAACTCAAATGCTAAATACCTTTCTCTACATATACTAACTCTTATCAAAACACAGCAAACCAGATTAAAAATCGAGTCATTCGTTCAAAACATTAGCACTACTTTTCTATCCAACAGGAATGTATAGTCAATCATAGCACAGTTACTGTCAAAATGCTAACAGCTGATGACTTTACAAAAACTGCAATACTTGTCATGTTTCAGTTGTCCCTGCATATAGACAATATAAAAATCCATTGTTTCTTTTTTCTTTCTTTCTTTTTTTTTAATTTGGTAACCTTCAACTGAAACACATTTTACATTTTTTTTTCAACAAGTGTTGAATGTGTACATTCTTGGCAACATACTGTCTAAAATTAAATAAGCCATTGTAAAAAAAAAAAAAAAAAAAAAACACTGATAAAACACCTATGCAGTAATTCAGTTGGAACCTTGATTGAAATTGCTTTCCAGTGGTTGGGGGTTGGATGTGGATGGTGCCCCATGGTAGCTGATGCCAGTGATCATCAAAAATTCCAACATACCTGCCCTTTGGTTACTATGTAAACTTGCAGAATAAAAAAGTAAAAACAGCAATTGAGACCTTTTTATCTCACAATTTGGATTTATAT